>NC_079546.1:3737500-3835000 GCF_015846415.1 Triplophysa dalaica | reverse complement strand
AAGACTGTATTGCTTTCAACTCCACTGAACATGTGTTACTCGGTTCAAATCCAGATTATCTCCGTCTGGGCCTGCCATGAGTGCGTGTGTGTGTGTATATCATTTTTGTTTTTATAGATAATATTGTTGTAGCACTTTACACACGTAGATGTGATGCATGTCACAAAAGAAGGACGAGAAGTGCTCATATATTTGATTCATGACAAAAAAATGAAGATGGTCAGATTAGAGTCTGTCCTATTCAATAATAACACACATATACGGGGACAACAGGGCTGACTGAAGATCCAAACCCAATCTGTTTGAGCTTCGGTATAAATTCACACGTGTATATAAATGTACATATGTTAATCACGTACTGTAACGTTTGTTTGGTGTGCTGAATGATGTGCGTGCGTGTTATAAAGCTGCTTTAAAGTCAACAGGAACTCATTTTACTTCTGAAGCACAATATTCAACAAGAGACGGAAACATGAAGGCTGAAGAAACTACAAACCAGATTTGATGAAAGACAGTTCCCAAATGGTATAATAACAAAGACGGTATAATAGCATGCACAGACCATGCAAAAAGTTTTCTTAGGAAAGTAAACCGTCTCGAGTTCACATTGACTTTAAAGCATTCATCAAACGGATTGCGACAGGTGTATGTGTGTGTGTCGTGTGTGTTACGTGTGCTCTCAGAGAGCAATAAGAGAGCTGGAGAGGCTCTCTGGTGTGGCCGTATGTTAAAGTGGATGAGCTGTGAGTGCTCGGGGGCTCCAGGGATGCAAATCTAAAGCTTTTAAAGTGAGCAGACGTGCAGGATAAAGAGGCTCTCAGCGACGCGCCCGCATTAGCATCCCGCTCACCTCTGCTTTGCATTTACACAAAACAGTTCACTCGCGGCTGAGAGAAAGAAAAGAAGATACCAGCTACACACGGACAGAAGAGCGCTCATTTACATCCAAAGCTAGTGGCCAAACTGTAAAAAACACTCTTAGGCCGGGTTTCACAGACAAGGCTTAAGGCAAGTCCCAGACTAAAATGAATGTGTGACCTGTCTTAAGTGAACATAATTTGTCCATAAATATCTTAAAATATATCAGTGCCATTGTTTTACAGTAAAGTATTCTTCTAAAGCAGTTTTATAAAAGCGACATATCATAATTCAACTAGGCATAGTCCTGGCTTGAGCTAAGCAGTGTCTGTGAAACCGGGCCTTAAAGTTCTTAAAAGAGCCGAGGCTCACGTCCAGATTCATTGTAAATAACACGAGACACTTGTTGCGTCGTGTGTTCGTGACCTGATGATGCTCTGATCTCTGGGTTGATGATCTGCCTGCAGACGGCCTGTTTGAAAGATTTGTGCGCGTGTGTGTGTGTGTGATTGATTGCCCCGGAAAGGGGTTTAAACTAAATCACAGGTTTCTGCCTTGTGAATTTAAAGGGCTAAAGCGAATAAGCTTTCTCATCTCATTATGAGACGTTGTGTCACCATACATCAGTTTTGATTCATTAAACCAGACGTACAGAATCCTGCCTGAAGCAGAGGATCATGGGATAAATCAATCAGTTGATCAGAGAAAGTGACAGTGATGCATGCTGGGGGAATGCTGTACATCTCCTGCTGGGAGATGACGTTTGATGTCTTGTTTGTGTTGAGCGGTGTTTTTTTATGAGCGCTGCACTCGTACTTTCCCCCTGTGATGATAGTCACTCTCGAACTGAATTTGACTGAGTCCGTAGACAAGACTCTCGTCAAAACATTCGTATATTTTTTCTCATTGTCATGTCAAACCTGTATGAGTTTGTTCTTCTTCTGCAGAAGATTTATTCTGCACAATTTATTTTTGAAGAATTTTGATAATCAAACAACACTGAACCCCATTGACACCCCATTGACTTCCATTGCATGAACAAAAAACACATTTCTCAAAATATCTTCTTTTGTGTTTTACTAAAAAAGGTTTTAAACCACACAAGGGTAAATGAATGATGAAAGAATTCTCATTTATGGGTAACACATCTCTTTCAAAGTAAACAACGGTTGATTTTGAATGGTAACGGTTGTTACCGTGCTAAATTGTACTGATAGCATGCATATGCTGAGATTTCTTTCTCCCACACACATATAATCTCTGTCAGTGTTTTCATCTCATGATGTTTTGTTGTTTTCAGCTCTATGACCAAAGTGTTTATTGTAGAATGTAGAGCTGAGTCACACACACATCCGCCTCATTCTCTACCCGCTCACATGAGCACCACAGCGCCCCCTACAGACCTCACATGACACCGTCTTGCATTTCACAAACTGTCATTGTCCACCTCTGACTGTTTGCTATCACTGTGTGTGTGTGATCTCTTTGTGCTGGAGGTGAGAGGTCGTGACAGATGCTTGCTGGTGTTGTGCTATAAACCGCATGCGGGACAGATAGTGCAGGTGTCAGATTGAGTGTTCAGACAGAGATCTGTGAGCTACACACTCTCTCCTGTCACCCCGTCTTTACATGGGCCGACACTCATCGAACACACTCTGTGTTCTTCAGAGAGAGATAAACATGTGAGAGAGTGTGTGACGCTCAACGACATCATATTTACAACAGCTCAGAGAGTCCTAAACCACTGTGGGGACTCTCTCACACACACACACACACATATAGTACGTGATTTGCTGTGTGCGTTGTGATGTTCAGAGAGCTCAACACATCATCGTCCTGCCATCATCATCATCATCAAGAGTAAACTGACAGCACAATTAATATAAAAGGGCTTGAATATATTTATCGGTTATTGATATTATTTAATCATTATAGTTATTATATACTGTATATTTGTTATTGATTTTTATAAATATACAGAAAGTTCACTGTTCTTGTGCTTTTTAGGCAAAAAGTTTCGAAAAAATTATTGATTAGTTATTGTGTTTATGGAGGTTGTTTTGGGCAAGTTTAGATTTTAAGTGTAGCTGTAAATATTTGTTTCTTTAATAACGTTTTCCTTGGTAAGCACAAAGAGATGAATAATATCTGCTGTGTGTGTGTGTGTGTGTGTGTGTGTGTGTGTGTGTGTGTTTGTGTGCAGGTCACACATGTTGTGTGTTTGAAGTTTGCAGGATCATGACTCAGAGATCATGTAAATCAGCACATGCTCACTGTTTTTGATACACACATGCACAGACACACAAACAACTGACCGATGATGTGTATGTGTGTATGTGTGTGTGTGTTTAACGGTCATCCCTGAAGTGTCTCAAGCCTCTCTCTCTCTATCTGTGTGTTTAGACACACATAAACTCAAATGTAGCGTGTGATGGTGGTCACAAAGTCATCAGAGCAGAGACACACACGACCAACCAATGAACACTAAAGATGGATAGAACAAATTACAATGGACAAAACCAACGAGCAGTCTTCATCAAACGACAGACGTGCTTTTGTACAGTTTTCTAAATCAGTATGTAAATATAAAACATCCATAAAGTGGAAATTTGGGTCGGACGGGACTTTCAAAAGAACCAAGCCATACGTGGACATTACAGCAGGACAGAAAGCAGACAGCGTGAAAATGAAAGATGACTTTAAGGAACTTGTTGGTGGCCATAGCAACTAAAGAAGAATTCTTCGCACGTTTGAGTTTAAAGTAGTTTTTTGGCTCATTAATGGTGACTTGACGACGACAGGGAGAAAATGTGCTTCAGGCCAGAAACAGACTCAACACAAGTATGCAAATACAGAGATGAACGCTCGAGCAGCCCGTTGAGGATGCTCAACGTTCACTCATGTGTTTTTGTGATGGTAACAATCTTCAGTCCTCAGGGGAGTGACGACGCTTCATTCACACGTCTGTGCAGATAACCAGGTTAGAATCAGAATTGACCTGAAAGACAAAATACTTATAAGGCAGTTTATAATATATGTGCCAAATGTTGAGAATGCATCCTGTATCCCTCACAAATAACAAGTAGACTGAACTTAAGCAAAATTCAATTATATTTTAAGTATACTTTATGTACAGTAGTATACTTGTGAGTGTACTATTTCAATACTGTTTGGAACTAAAGTTTGGGACTATATTTATAATGTTTTATTTTGAGTATAAAAGAAGTATACAAAGCAGACTTGTAGTGTGGGATAAGACACAGATGTAGTATGTGCTTCGCCTAAATGGGCCATTAACACAGTTTGCATTCTTACGCAAAGATTTGTTGAAGCAGAACTGCTTTTATTTGATGCTCATGGATGTGAGAGGTGTCACATCGGCCAAAGACCTCCGTCTGTACATATTATAAACCAACAGAAGAATGCGTTCTGTGTGAACAAGTGTCTGGACTCAAACATCAGGTGCTGGTTTTTATCTGTATCCCAAAATATCTGATTTCAGACTTTGGGTCATTCATGATGATGAGACATTGACTGGTGAAGCTGTATGTACAGATCTGAGCATGTGTATATAATATGGTTTATTTTTCATGGCTACATGTATCACGTGCTTTCTATTCACTGTGAGTTGTGATGCCGTGTGCTTTGTTATCATTTGTATTACAATATATCGTGGACATTCTATACATGTAGCACAGATGACTTGTAAATACATGTGTTTATTCATAAATCTCAATGTTATTGATCTTTGTGAGGCCAATGATCCGAAGGGCATTCTGAATTGCTGATCATTGATGCGATGAAACGGTTTAAAGTGTGTTTATAAGATTTGCTGTATTGTGAGATTTTGGAGAAGAATTCTAGCAAATAAAAGTCTTCATGATAATTGATTCTGCCTGGATTATTACAGACACTGAAAGAACACAACTGGACACACAAATTAGGTTTGATGGAATGAATCATTAGAGGTTTTATTCACACACACATGAAGATAAATACATTTCTGCGTTCATATTATTCTCCATTGATGTGTTTAGCTGGTGTTATATTTGTCTTGTCAGCAGGAAGAACTCAGCTCTGTCAAATTCACTTCAAAACATGATGTTCAAAACAGCACACTACCATTAAGTATATAGGATATTGTGCAGAGTATGCACATTTCTATAGACTGAATTGCATTTAGGAATACTGTGTCCCACAATGCAATGCACTAGACCTTCTTGAAGTGAGATGAATCAATGGAATTACACATAATTTCTGCCTAATGTTCCAACATTTAAAAGAACAAAAAGGCAAAATAGACCAAGATGATTAATGGATCCCTCTTACATTCACCTGGTGAGTGAACAATGTGCAATATTTACTACACTATCCACACATAATATAAAGATACAGTACAGCCAAACAATTCTTTCAACTCTTTCTTATAACATGAACTTTAATGTCATTTGAAAATGACAATGAAATACAAACTAAGAAAGTCATTCATGTGAGATTAAATCATCATAAGGATGAAACTGAGTGGTTAAATGTCCAGAATTAGTTGAGTTACATTATAGTTTAAGCACCGACTTTTATGTGAGTAGATACATTTGTCTTCTGATTTTTAGCTGTATTTCATTTTACCTTAACAAGATGAAACTCTAGAATATCTGTTCTACAAGACAGAAATGAAAATCTCTTCCCCTCATGTGAAGGCAGTTCTAGACGTTCTGCATGAGGAGTTGAATCATTTCTCCTCTTGTCTCCTCTAGTCTGTTGGGTTTCGCTCCTTCTTTCCTTCCCGTTTTGGCTTCTGTGAGTCTGTAAATGCAAGCGAGTGAACATTTAGAAAAATATTATTAAATATGATGAAAGATGATCACAGTACATAAAGATCTTAAACTTTAATAAATACAGACTTCCTTTTCTTTAAGCAATCTTTCTTATGAACTTCGGGCTCTTGAACGGCTTCCATTGTGATACATTGAAGTGTATAAATCACCTCTGCAAAACTCATCAGAAATATGAAATGATCCTTGACTTTAATTACCATATTAGATGAAGAGAAATAGAGTGAGTGTCAGTGGAAATCACCTGTTGATCAAACTCTATTACAAGTCATAAAGTCAATTATCCCAGAAACACCAGCTGTCTGCAGTCGTGTCTGTACTCGCCAATGCATCAAATCACACTCATCCAACATCCCAGTCTTCATTAGAATAAAGAAATAAACTCACAACTTTTTTCACAATTTGATCTTTGTCAGGACATTCGGTCCAACACACACATCAACATCTTATCACGTGAACAGATCCAACTCTTATTATAGAATTAGCCTTTAAGTCAAATCATGTCATCTGACACTGTTGAGATTTCCTCTAAAACTAAATGAGAAGAACCGTGTTCTCACTGTAATCTCTCATTGCTGTGAAACAATTGTCAAATTGAAGGGATCACATTTTTTCCTCATAAGTCTCTGTTGTTCTCTTCATCCGTGTGGATGTTAGATGATGGATTGGCCTCTTGAAACACTTTCAGGGTTGCAGGAGCACTTGATCTCAAAATCCTGATAGATTTGACATGAGAGCCGGACCCATCAGATCCCCTCCACAGCTAAATCTATCCCACTTCCATCACCTCTCTTTTTCTCTCTCTCTCACGTTTTTGATCTTATTGTGGATGATTCAATGAACTCAATTTTGTCCTTGTAATGTTTCATCAAAATGTAATACCTTCCTCCAGAAACAAGCCTCACACGTCCTATAGATGTTTCAGGGTGTAATTGATTCCTGAAGGAGGTTGTGTTTTATTCAGAAATACTGTATGTCACATTGTGGTAATAAAACAGCTTGTGAATGTCATGAGTCACTGTCACCAGCTGTCTGAGGTCCACATCATCCAACATAACTCCAATCAGAGCGCTTTAATTCATTCAAATTCAACCTTCACAACTACTCAAGACTGTGTGTGTGCGTTCGTGCGTGTGTGTGTAGTAGAAACTGATGTTTGAGATTAAGACAGATCGTCTATTACTGCCACTATTTACCTTTATATGACATATCACCAAATAAGAAAAACTACAGCACACATTATTTATTGTACAGAGACGCTAACATTAAAACACTGTGACCACGGACAGCCAACATATCTCAAAATATTCACTTTGGAATAATATGATACAACTATGGCTACACAATGAGCAGAAACTGCCTTCGGTCTATTAGCACCAACACACACACACACATGGACAGATACACACACAGCAGATATTATTAATCTCTTTGTGCTTACCAAGGAAAAAGTTATTAAAGAAAAAAATATTTACAGCAACACTTAAATCTAATCTTGCCTCACATGTATGAACATTTAATAGAATTGTTATTCTCTTTTGATAGACACAAAAGTGTGTGTGGATCAATATTTCAGTTTGACCTTTCAATCTCATCACGTCTGGACTAAAACTGCAAAGAAAACACATACATGTATTTAATGACTGGTGAAGATTAAACACATTCTTTACAACCACAGAGATCAAAAGGTACACACAATGTGCTGAATTACCCTGTTTAAAATGAATGCAATTCACTGTATGTCACATACTGCATTAAAGCTGAAATGAGTCAAGTAAACAGTGTGTAATGTTTTTAAACATTTAAATAAATGATATTGCGGTGTAACAGGAAGTCCGGTCAGGTGAAAAATTAAATATATTACATTTGGTCACACCGGGAATTAAAGTTCATGTTTGGGGCACTGCATTATGGGTATCATAAGGAATAGGGCTATTCCACACAGCCGGTGTGCTCCAGAGAGAGCAAAACAACAAAAGGTCACACAATCTAAAAAATATACACATAATCTATTTCTATAAAAGTGTTAGTGTTGGGTTTATTGTACCTTGCAGCTTGCTCTTGGGTTTTGCGCAGGGTTTGGTGGCACTAACAGTTCCCGGGCAGTTTGCATCCATCAGCGCTCGCTTCAGCTCACCAGTGCGTGTCTTCACTCCTGTGCTGGAGTCACACTCACCCCACGCCTGGAAATCATACTTACACTCACCTGACAACAAAGACAACAAACATCACCAACATTAGAAAAGAAAACCTTAAACAATCGCATTCTCACTAGTTTAACATTTATTTTTCAAATAAACAAATAACCAGTGTTGGGGAAGCTACTTTGAAACTGTAGTTAGATAAGCTACAAGCTACTCATCAATAAAAGTAGTTAAGTTACAGCTTAGCTACACATTTGAAAAAGCAGTTAGCTACACTACAAGTTACTATAAAAAAGTAGCTAGCTACATTGAAACTACTTTGGTTTTTGGAGTGTCATTGTATATAAATAATAACTGATTCATTGTAAATTAAAAAATATTTTAAGAAAACAATGTAATACAATACAGTTATGATTTCAGTGTTGTTTTATTTTGTAAACTACACAGTACGCAAGTTAAAGTTAAACTCAAATTTATCTCAAGTTTGCAAAATGTAGATAATGTGAATTATTAAAACAACAGAAAGAACAAATGTTGGGCCAAATAACTCACCTGCATGTGTTTCCTTAAATTTGTGCTTAAAGTCTTCGATGCAGACTTTTAATTTTTAGTTTTGAAAAGAATACATAAAAACGTGTAACCATTACTGTTTGCATCTTTAAGAGACATGAACTTGGACAAATAAGGCCATGGGCAATTAATCACTGAGGGTCAAGCCAGCCGCCGTTTAGATTTGGATGCGCAGATATTGAGTGGTTTACCGTAAATTCCAGGAATGCTGCTTTTAAAGCTTTATTTAAATGTAGAGGATCCGTGTCTCTTGTCAATAACCTATTTTTAATAAGTAGAAAAAACGGATGGTGGGTTTCAGTTGGGGCCGTCCCGCAATATATGCACACCTTATGGATTGTTTTACTGTACCGTTTTGGAGAAATACAGTTTTCCACTTGTGGCGAGGTGGGCGTGGTTCAGCACGGTCTGTGAAGAGGGGGAGTGTCGGGAGAAAGACGGTGAGTAGGCAGATCAACGTTTTAGTGAAAACACCTGCTTCTCATTCTAGTAATTGGCGAGGAGACGCTTTAAAAGCGAAAGGCAGATCTGGAGGTAGAGAGAGAGACCGGCTGGGAAAACGAGGACCAGAGCTACAGAGACGCTGTATCCAGAGGAAACAGAGAGACGAGAGATTCTTAGATCCGGAAGGATCGAGCGGGACTTTTATTTTGAACACCGGATGTGTGAAACCCGGAACTATTATTTGAATAAAATACTTATCGTTTTCCCAGCCACGCCGACCCTGACTCCTTTCTTCCCTACACTTATCGAACGTATTACATTGGTGCCGAAACCCGGGAAGAAAGGAAGCCGCCGCCGCCAACATGCAGTCTCCGCCAGGATCGCCATTTGCGGAGGTCATCTCCTCCCTCGCCGGCCTTCACCAGCAACACCACCAGGCCCTGTTGGGTCTGAGAGAAGACCAGGAGAGGCGATTACAAGTCCTCATCCAGACCCAACAGGAGGACCGCGAGGCGTTCCGGAGCTGGGTGAGCCAGGAGAAAGGTGCAACCGGAACATCGACCGCATCCCCCACCATCCCGCTACATAAGATGGGAGCGCAGGACGAGCCGGAAGCTTTTCTGGAGCTGTTCGAGAGGTCTGCGGAGCTGTCAGGATGGCAGCCGGACGCGTGGGCAGCCCGTCTGATTCCCCTTCTGACCGGCGAAGCCCAGATGGCCGCCCAACAGCTACCAGTGGAGAACCTGCTCAAGTACGCAGACCTCAAAAAGGCTATCTTAGAGCGAGTAGGGCTCAGTCCGGAGCATCATCGCCAGCGGTTCCGATCATTGGAACTCGGGGATCGCGGTCAACCCTTCGCCTTCGCTCACCAGCTCCGGGATGCATGCCGCAAATGGCTGGTGGCCGACGCCAGCACTATCGACAACATAGTGGATAAGGTGACACTGGAACAGTTCGTGGGACGACTCCCCAGGAAGACAGCCCAGTGGGTCCAGTGTCACCGACCGTCGTCGCTGGCTCAGGCCATCCAGCTGGCGGAGGACCAGTTAGTGGCGTGCCCCGGGGTCGGCGTACCCCTAACGACATCTTCTCTCTCTCCCACTATCCACCCTTCTCCTTCCACCAGACCTGTGCCGTTTCCGAGGTCCAGGGGGACGTTTTTTCCCCGACCAGCCCCACGTAACCGGACGTTTCCGGAGATGGGGAATCCAGGAGCCGCCAGGACTTTTGAGGGAGCCGGGAACTTACAAGGGCATGGCCCCAATGCCTCTACTCACCCGTCATCCTCCCAAGCCTCTCCTCGCCAATTCGGGGGTCTGCCTCCTGCCGCTAGGGCGGCGGGAACTTCTGGGCCGGCCTGTTGGCGTTGTGGGGACCCCGGACATTTTATCGACCGATGTCCCATGATGGAGGTCGGTATGATGATCCGGGTGCCTGACAACCCACAGGCTGCCCTCGGTCAAGATGGGCTGTACCAAATACCTGTGAGTATAAGGGGGGGTACATATCAGGCTTTGGTAGATTCAGGGTGTAACCAAACCTCAATACATCAAAGCCTGACTCAATTCGTGGCAAGGGATACGGGCCGTATGGTTAAGGTAAGGTGTGTACACGGGGATGTGGTGAATTACCCTTTGGTGCCGTTAACCATAAAATTTAAGGGGCAAAAACATAGTGTAGAGGTGGCTGTTAACGAGCACCTCCGACATCCGCTAATTTTGGGAACAAATTGGCCGTTATTTTCAGTATTGTTGGGACAATTATGTGCGGATGTTTCTGGGCGCAACCAAGAGCAATGGGGGGGGGCGGTCGCGCAGATGGGAGAGGTTGAACCGGGACCACTGACGACTGATTCAGAGGGAAATAGCGCTGTGGAGAAAATAATTTTCTCCCAGGGTGATGATTTCCCTCTGGAACAGTCTCAGGACGATTCGCTCAAAAATGCATTTGATCAGGTCCGTTCCATCGACGGACAACCTCTCCACCCTGCACAACCGCTGTCCTACCCATATTTTGCTATTTTGAAAGACCGGTTGTATCGAGTGACCCAGGACACTCAGTCAAAACAAGATACAACCCAATTGGTCATACCAAAAAGCCGTCGGGAAATGCTTTTCCAGGCGGCTCATTGTAATCCAATGGCGGGGCACCTCGGACAAGCTGCCACTATAAATCGACTAACGACCCGATTCTTTTGGCCGGGCATTCATGAGAACGTGCGCAGGTGGTGCGCGTCTTGTCCTGAATGCCAGTTGGTAAACCCACCGGCCACCCCACGGGCACCATTATGCCCACTTCCGCTTATGCAGGTCCCCTTCGAACGAATTGGTATGGACCTGATCGGGCCGTTAGAGCGATCCGCACGAGGGCATCGATTTGCGTTAGTCATTGTAGATTACGCAACACGTTACCCTGAGGCAGTGGCGTTACGCAATATCTCAGCAACTAGTGTTGCGGACGCGCTGTTCCGACTAATCTCCCGGGTGGGAATCCCAAAAGAGGTTCTCACCGATCAAGGCACGGCGTTTATGTCACGGACACTCCGCGAACTGTATGGATTATTGGGGATTAAAACGATTCGGACCAGCGTCTACCACCCACAAACAGATGGACTGGTCGAACGTTTTAATCGCACATTAAAAACCATGATCCGGAAATTCGTTCACGAAGACGCCAAAAATTGGGATAAATGGCTGGAACCCCTGTTATTTGCGGTCCGCGAGGTTCCCCAAGCCTCCACGGGGTTTTCCCCCTTCGAGCTTCTCTATGGTCGTCAGCCTCGCGGGGTTTTAGATGTCCTAAGAGAGGCTTGGGAGGACGGACCATCCGCGAGCAAAAATCAAATTCAATATGTCCTGGACCTGAGAACAAAACTCCATACACTGGGGCGGCTCTCAATGGAGAATTTGTTACAGGCCCAGGACAGGCAGAGCCGGCAATATAATAGGGGCGCCAGACTACGTAAATTTGCACCGGGAGAGAAGGTCCTTGTATTACTCCCAACGTCCAGTTCTAAGTTACTCGCCAAGTGGCAAGGACCATTTGAGGTCACACGACGAATAGGGGATCTCAATTATGAGGTAGTTCGATCGGATAGGAGCGGAGCACATCAGATTTATCACCTCAACCTCCTCAAAAAGTGGAGCGAGGCGAACACCGTGATGCTGGCGACGACAGTGAGCAGAGAGGATGATCTCGGGCCAGAGGTAAACACCAAGGTGCAATCCCTCGCTCTGGCTCCAGGGGGAGATCACCTCTCGTCCTCCCAGTTCACGGATGTGGTAAAATTACAAGCAGAATTTGCAGATGTGTTTTCGCCCCTACCCGGTCGCACAAATCTCATAGAGCACCACATTGAGACCGAACCGGGTGCGATAGTGCGCAGCCGACCATATAGACTACCTGAACACAAAAAAATGGTGGTTCAGAAGGAATTAGAGGCAATGCTGGACATGGGCGTAATAGAAGAGTCCAGCAGTGATTGGGCGAGCCCGATAGTCTTAGTACCTAAAACTGACGGCTCAGTTCGGTTCTGTGTGGACTATCGAAAGGTGAATGCTGTATCGAAGTTCGATGCATATCCAATGCCACGAATTGACGAATTACTAGACCGACTAGGCACGGCTCGTTTTTATTCGACATTGGATTTAACAAAGGGATATTGGCAGATCCCTCTATCTTCCTTATCCAAAGAAAAGACGGCTTTTACCACGCCGTTCGGTTTGCACCAATTTGTCACACTTCCGTTCGGGTTATTCGGGGCCCCGGCGACCTTTCAGCGTCTCATGGATCGCATACTCCGACCGCATGCTGCATATGCCGCAGCGTATTTGGATGATATCATCATTTATAGTAATGACTGGAACCGACATATGCAGCACCTGAGAGCGGTCCTGAGTTCGTTGAGAGGAGCGGGGCTAACGGCTAACCCGAAGAAGTGTGCAATTGGGCGGGTAGAGGTAAGGTATCTGGGTTTCCACTTGGGCCACGGGGAAGTGCGTCCCCAAATTAATAAGACAGCAGCAATTGCGACCGCCCCGAGACCCAAGACCAAAAAGGAGGTGCGGCAGTTCCTGGGGCTGGCGGGATATTATAGGCGGTTTGTGCCTAATTATTCGGACCTCACCAGCCCGCTGACTGATCTCACTAAAAAGGGAGCACCAGATACCGTCCAATGGACGGAGCAGTGCCAGCAGGGGTTACCAAGGTGAAGGCTGCTCTGTGCGGCGGACCGTTATTGCACTCTCCTGATTTTTCTATTCCCTTTCTCTTGCAGACCGATGCATCGGACAGGGGCGTGGGGGCGGTTCTGTCTCAGGAGGTGAGGGGAGAGGACCGGCCGGTGCTGTACATTAGTCGTAAGCTCTCACAGAGGGAGGCTAAGTACAGCACCATAGAGAAGGAATGCCTGGCGATCAGGTGGGCGGTCCTCACCCTTAGATATTACCTCCTGGGACGGGAGTTTACGCTCTGTTCGGACCACGCGCCTCTCCAATGGCTCCACCGCATGAAGGATGCCAACGCGCGGATCACTCGTTGGTATCTCGCATTACAACCATTCAAATTTCAGGTGATCCACAGGCCGGGGACACAGATGGCTGTGGCTGACTTCCTCTCCAGGAGGGGGGGGGGGGAAGCTGCAGGCCGGATGGGGCCCCGGCCTGAGTCGGGCGGTGGGGGTATGTGGCGAGGTGGGCGTGGTTCAGCACGGTCTGTGAAGAGGGGGAGTGTCGGGAGAAAGACGGTGAGTAGGCAGATCAACGTTTTAGTGAAAACACCTGCTTCTCATTCTAGTAATTGGCGAGGAGACGCTTTAAAAGCGAAAGGCAGATCTGGAGGTAGAGAGAGAGACCGGCTGGGAAAACGAGGACCAGAGCTACAGAGACGCTGTATCCAGAGGAAACAGAGAGACGAGAGATTCTTAGATCCGGAAGGATCGAGCGGGACTTTTATTTTGAACACCGGATGTGTGAAACCCGGAACTATTATTTGAATAAAATACTTATCGTTTTCCCAGCCACGCCGACCCTGACTCCTTTCTTCCCTACACTTATCGAACGTATTACACCACTTTAAAAGGCTATAGAAACATTATACATCTTCCGATTCTGAATCTGAAATTCAGTCGACATGCATTGCTCCATCCTGGATGGATGTGTGTGTGTCAAGTTAACTTCGGCAAATTAACGTAATCATCAGACGCGATCTGAATATTGTGCGTAAGCCGCGAGATGCTTCACAGGACACTAGCTGGCAGTAATGCAAACATTTTCAGTAGTAAGTATGGTGACGACGCATGTGCTCAGTGCGCTGCACTACTTATTGCTTTAAAGTTCGTCGCAATGGAATGTAGCGAGTAGCGTTTGGGCACGCTACACCGCTACCTGCTTGTAAAAGTATTTAACTACCGGAAAAGCTACACTGTTTTAAAAGTAACTTAACTACCGTCAAGCTACAGAAAAATGTAGTTAAGTTAGTAGCGTCGCTACTTGTAGTTAGCTACTCCCCAACACTGCAAATAACATACATACATATATATATATGCACACAGTATATAACAATTCCACATCAGATTGCAGCATTGTTCTGCAGTGTGTTTCTCTTTGTCTCAGGATAGATGAGGGTTAAATGGCTTCAATCGAGCACGACACTGTGTCTAATGACATGTATAAAGACATAGAGAAGAGAAGGACATGCAGTGGACATGCTCTGGTTAAATGACCGCTCTCCTGAAACTACCAACTGTCACTTTAACACTGAACTACACTGACACAACTGACAGTGAACTACACAAGAAAAGCATTTAGTTTCTTCATGTTTTATTGATGCTGTGAAGTCTCAAACACCCCACACTCCAATGTTTGTTGATAGTTTGTGTGCATACCTACAAATCCTGAGGGAATTTGGCATATGTTTACACACACACACGCAAAGTGAAAGTTCTGCCAGCTTGTTTCTGGCTCTCAGAGCAGTGGTGTCATTTCTGAGGACATAAATCTGTGAGATTCTTCCCCGTGTTACTGATCAACAGAGACATGTGTGCGCTCATACCTGTGTGTGTATGTGTGAGTGTGTTTTCACCTCCAAACTGTTTTTTCCAGTTGCAGGGGATCTTGCATCGCTGGGTTTTGATGGTCTGTTTGCAGTCATTGCCGCTGCGTGTGCCTTCTCTAGTGCCCAGACCACAGTCGCCTTCATTAGCCACGCAGACACTCCACTGCCACTCACCACAGTCTGACTTACGCTCCTTCTTACCTGTCACACCACAAACCAAACAAACTGCTGAGTGAGGTGATACAGAGCTGTGATGATGTCAGTGGCACGGTAAAGCTACATAAAAAAAATGTTTTGCTGCTTGTTCAATTTGCTTAACTTGCTTAAGTTAAATCAACACAACTTTTGGAAAATGTGGTCACAACATGATTTTTTTATGTTTAGTCATATAACTGAATCAATTCATGTTGGGACAACATAAAGGAGTTGTGTTGTCTTAACATAAAATAGTTTTAATTGGAAAGAGGACTTATATTTCCCAGCATGCTTTGTGTATAACTGCATTTTGAGAGTTATATTCTTAAATAAGTGTTATTTTATGCTTTTTTCAGTAAAAAGAAACACTTGTTAGTGTTTAATGTTCATTTATCTCAAAGGTTTTGAGGAGTTTTTCAGAAAAGCGTTGCCTTTGGTTAGGTCGTGGGAGGTTACAATCCTTTATTTGCTCATTTGTTCAGTTATATTGATTCAATATCTTCTTATTGAAGTTAAATGGAATGATATCTAATTACTGTTAAAAATGTATAATATATATTTTTTTAACATATTTTATTTTAGTGTAGGTAAGACACAAATTAATTTAATCAAGATTACTAAAATAATTGAGTTCATACAACAAGACCCTAATGAATCGTTTGGATCGTTGGAGAAATGTTATTCGTTTTCGTGGAAAAATTTCCTTAATTTAAGTAAGTTCGTTCAACAACTTTTTTATTGAGTGTATAGAGCTGTGATGATGTTGTGATATGTAGTAACATTCTTTTACCTTGTTTCTCGGTTTTACCTCCATCTGCCAGTGTCACTGTGATGACCAGCAGGGCTAATAAAGCCACACACATCCACTTCTGCTGCATGCTGGGAAAAACAAAATTGTGATGATAATATCATAACACAACAAAACAAACATCAAACTGTCAAAACTTCATCAAAAATTCAAAACCCACCCTCTCTCTCTCAGGAGAAAAAGTTAAGGTGGAGTGAGTAATTAGAAAGCAATTTTATCCCAAATGCTTGGCTGCACTTCAGTTACAGTAACGCTCCAGCCCAGCGGCGACATCACCTCCATTTCAATTACTCCTGAGCCTCCCTTCTGCCGTCTAAAGCCCCCCCCGCGCTCTCTCTTCACCCCAGCCTTCTTTTCTTTCCTTTTTCTGCTTGACTGAGTTTCCACAGCGTCCATAAGCACCGGTTCTCTGCACTGTCTCCTGTTAAAGACTTTTCCTCTGGATGAGAGTCGCACATCTTAAGAAAAAGACATGACTTATCAAATATTTAGAGAATATGATGACTCTGTTCAAAAATCCAACTTCCTTATGAAGGAGTCTGCAACTAAAATCAAACCAAATCAAGGGACTGTGTGATTTTTTATCTACATACAGCAACTCAAATATCACATCTCCCATCAAGCTCACATTTTTCATCATTTATTCATCTTCATGTCATTTCTACACTGTAAGAGTTTCTTACTTCTGCAAAACACAAAGAAGATATTTTGAAGAATGTTGATAATCAAAAAACAATGAACCTCATCGATTTACATTGTTTGAACAGAAAACCACTGTAAAATCATCACCAGCATTACATAATAACCAAACGGTAAGACATAGTTTGTCAACCAAAACCCCAAACACTCGCATTGAAACAGTGATATTAGAAGAAAGCAGTGGAAAGCTCCAAGGAAAATTGCACAAGATAAATCAGCTTTAATCGGAATTTAATATTCAACTGAATATATTTGTAACCTAACCTAAAAAAATAATTTAAATATACAGATCCAACGCTTCAAACTCACTCTTTTATATATGTGGCTAATTTATGCTATATAGGTGTGGCCAAAATAACTATAACACGCCTGTGGGCGTGGCCAACTCAACTCAAATTCCAACAAATGAATTGAAAGGAATCAAGATGTGCTTTTTGTCCTACGCTGCTACACATCATGAGTATCTTTGTATGTAAGCTCTGCAGATCATCCAGCAGACCCTGAAGAAGATCACATGAAAAATCACCTGTGCTCACACACACACAGAATGAAGACCTGAGGGGTCGACCGAGTGTGTGTGGTGGGGTGAGGCGGTTATCCCACTCTAACACTCCATTAGCTCATTGATCAGTGGGGAAGCAGGAGGGAAAGACTGACAGCGTGATCCATCAGACAGAGACGCACACGCACGCGCACACACACACACACAGGTTTCATTGCCAGAAGAAAGCTGTAGTCGTTGTTTGCCACTGACAGATTTATGGAAGACTGCTGCATTGGCTCGTAAAGGAACAGTTCACCCAAAAATGAAAATTCTGTTATCATGTCCGCCCCCCGTGACAGTAGAAATGCGTATGATTTTATTTTTATCTCTGGACTCGCAAAGCAACTTATTTATCTGTGCAATAAACACGGAAAGTGGTTGTAAAACTCCAACAACATGACATTTTGGGAATTTGGATATGGCCAGCATCTGTCCTCTCTGACCATGTGGAAAAGAGTGTTATGGCATTGAAATGACACGAAGGGTTGAGTATAACACTGATGTCCAGTACTGCAGAGTAGAACTCCCACTGAATCACACATTTTCATGCAATCCTTCATCTGGTGCTTCAAGTGTGTGTGATCCGGTCAGAGCTCAACTCTCCAGGAACACGACCGGACACTCGTGAGGTGGTATTGACACTCTGGGTTTGAGACGAAAGCTTTGCGCTTCATCCAGCTATTCTGACTCACACCCAAACCCGGATCAGTCCAGTTCTGTCTGTTTGCTTCACGGATCAGTGGGCGGAGCTTCGGAGGACGAAAACCTGATGAAATGTATAGAAAAACAACAACAATGGACGACTGACTGTGGATTATGCCCCTGACTGCACTGCCTCTTACCCAATAGATAAATACATATTTATGTGTGAAAGTAATGACATCAGCATTTTTGTGTTTTTGTATTTCTGCTCTGGATTCTGTGATATGAATAGTGTTATCTCTTGTGTGATAAATTGCTTGGGGTGTTCCTCATTTGTAAGACGTTTTGGATAAAAGCTTAATGCAAGTGTGCCTCGGAATGCTGTGACTGACCAATAAAGATAGAGAGGCACGTGATAAAATGTATTTTATACAAAACGTATTAAACAACCATCACAGCAGTAACAAATGAAAACATTACCATGGGAAGAGATAGAGACAGGCGGTTATTCTGCTCTGATACTGAATAAGATTCATAATAAGTGCACAAATGATTGTCAAAAATATTTACGTGTTTTGGGATTAATGTTAGCAGAGGTGTCTGATCTCAGCACAGGCCGCACGACACAAATCACACAATCACCAGAGAAATACACAGAATGACACAAAACCCAGAGACGTAGATGCTCTCAGACAGATGGAACTGCCCCGGATACAGCCGCTGGGGTCCGATAAACCTGCCAGGCACCTGTAATCCCAAATCACTTTCACACATATTTATACACACGCTCGCGCGCGGCTCATCGGCAGAAAAGCCCCTGCAAATGGAAAATAAATGGGATGGGTGTTGCAAATCGACTTTTTGACATTTGTGTCTTTCCATGAATCTCACTGCCGCGAAAATATCTTTCAGAAAGCCCATCGCAGAGAAAGCGTGAGATTCAGCAAAGAAAATCATCCTCACCCCGCTCAACCCCATACACACAATATCACAGACTATGATCTCTACACTCCTCCGATCTAACATACTACTCATACGCTATTTTTGTTCTGTATAGCATGCATTGAATGTCTGAATAACCGATCACATGTGATGTGAAGTACACCATAGCGAATATTGTTAGGCACGGCATCCCATAATGCAATGCAATCGACTTCCAATTCCCAGGGTGCAAAAAATGAAAGAATATCTTTATATTGACTCGTTGTTTTTATTGGACTGTCAGATATGAAACATTTGAAAGATTTATTGATTGAAAATGTAACATGATATCAGCAACAAGGCAATATCCATGGTAAAAAAACAAAGTAAAATCAATCATTCAGGAAAACAATTATACAAGATATTTACGATTTATAGAAGATAAAAACATCTTGTGGATACTTCTATATCAAATAAACATGTCTCTTAATGAAACTTCTATTAAAAACAGTAAAATATGTTTCGAAATGTAACATTCTATGTTTGAAACGAGTATGTACAACATTCTTTTTCGTACACAGTGTACTCCTCAGTACTATGTTTTATTTTGACACCTACACAATGAAAACTCCGTCATTCAGACAATAGCTGAATGTCTTTATTAATAGAGATCTATTCTTATTAAAAGCAGGGATGATCTTGCCATGTCTGTATTCCAGATCACTGTTCTCGGCATGATAATTTAGATGTAACGTGCTGGATTGTCTTGTGAGTTTTTCTCAGGCGGATGACAGATGGTGCCGTTGGAAGCAGGTGCGTGAACAAAGCAATTACTTCCAAAATAGAGCCATGAGTCCATCATTAGCAGCCCCACCCACACACACTCACCTCTCCAACACGCACATATTTGAAAGTTTTTATCTAAACGTCTTCGTACCCCTCCCAAGAGTTTAAATTAGTTGAAATATATGATCAACATTACACAAACTTTCCAAAGAGTAGATTCATGTGAGTAACTGTCCTTTATGTGTCCTACACCAGAGTTTCCAGCTGTTTCGGATCACACCGCTGTCAGGTAAATGCCCACATGTTTGGGATGAACATTTTCACCTGTTCTAATCACTGTTTACACATACGACAGTTCATTGACACATTTAACATGGCAAGCGTTTGACATTTACTTCCTCCATGCTTTAATGTTTATTATTGAGTTGTTAAAATTGATTGATGATGGAAGGTGTTGATAACACAGCGCCCTCTGCAGGAATAATCGGTTCAGACAAGTCATTTAGTACATTTGATGGTATTATTGCAAATTTTGTAAATTATTATTGCTCCTGTTTTGAAATCATTTCCTTTTTTTGTAATTTCCAGGTTTCTGGTTAATATTCAATCAAGTTCTATTTTAAATCCGATTACAATCTTACAGACAATTCTTATCTTTACAGTTAGTATCGCTGATATATTTTTTATAAAAAATATATAACATCACTATACGTCTGTGAAAAAATATACCATGTACTCTATTTCTTTCATAATTTTCCTGTATTTCTTTTCTCCTTTTTTCTATACCTTTTTACATATGTCTGTCCTTACACATATTTACCATAAAGCCACTTTGCAACAATGCAAATTGTTAATATTCTTTTTCACCGCTTTCCTGTGGCTTGTGGTAAGAGCATGGCACTAGCAATGCTAAGGTCATGGGTTTGATCCCAGGCGATTGCACATTGTCCGAAACAAATGTATAATAGAATGCAATGTAAGTCGCTTTGGATAAAAGCGTCTGCCAAATGTGTAAATGTAAATGCAAGGCCGCTCTGTCCTCCCTCTATTTGTCACTACTCATCATTTCTAACTACTAAAATATTCTAGACCTGCTTTACACAACTAGAAATATGTATATTTGTAATAAAAAATCTTAATATGTCTTATTTTTGGTTGATTTCAATGTCTTAATTTTCAAAGATTCAAGGCATTAAAATCCAGATTTATTAGTCTGAAGATGTAATCCTTTGTTAGGTTGATGTAAATCTTTATTTAGTTCATCTAGCAACTAAACACAGTTCTGGACTGCAACACATAAAACTCACTAATGTTTAAATGCCATTTATATTTAGCTCTCCTCTCCACGAATAAATGAACACATATAAAAGACTCATTCGAAACAAGGACATTTTATTTGTACCTGTTGGCACTTCTTTTTATCTGCAAGCACAACACTGTACACACATAATGAGTGTACAATCATTACACATCTCCAAAGACATGGTGTTATCCTGACATATCCCCAACAACCATAGTATTACCGCCATACTTTCTTTGTTAGTGTCTGTATTGTTTAGGATGGTGGACACCGATATATATACATATATATTTTACGGAGGAGTTGTGTTATTTTTGGAGAATGTGAAGAAGAAAGCGACAGGAAGAAAGAGAGAGAGAGAGTGGGTGTGTTCTTTAAAGAACATCCCGTCTCCGTGGGGCATCGGGCTTTGAAACGGCTCAGATCTCACTTCAGTAACACACACACACACACACAGAATACGAGGTCGTTCTTCTTATCCCACAGCAGGTTCTTCTAACTTCAGCTCAACGTCAGAACTCTTAAAGCAGAGAGAGAGGTGTGAAGAGAGAGCGGGCGTAGCGGTGGGAGGCGGCTCTGACCCAAACTCCTGACCACAGCCGTTTATCTTGCGCGCTGGAGAAGCGTCTGTGAACATCTAGCCGTGTTTCTGTGGGTGGATGTGTCCCTGTTTAGCGCTGAAGGTTTCTGAAAGCCCTCATCTTCCTCATTCGACACATGCCATCTGTTTGAAGAGATATCAAGCAACACACAGCTCTGCTTTAATCCAGATTACAGGGGGAGATCATCTCATAATCTCTGAATAAACTCACTGTCTGTCTTCTCACTCAAGACGCCTCATTAAAACACATCCAAAAATATCAATTCTCATCATTTACTCAACCACATGCTGTTCTTAATCTGCACCACTTTACAGATGAGATCGCTTTTTATCTCAATTATTTCTCCTAGACGTCAATGAGAATAAATGAGGAGTAAAGTCTCGTCTGTGTCGCAGATAATTCTGCTAAAAAACAAAAGAATCAGAAATGTCGCAAATGTGTCTGTCATTTGAGGTTGAGAAGAGATGTCAACAATGTGTCAAACTGAGCTCAGATTTGTTAAATCTACAATCAAAAGTCAAAAATTACTGAAGATCTCAATATTATCAACTCAAACATTTTGCCAATTCATATTATTTTACCTCTTCAATCTACATTAATTTCAGAGCGAGTTGAAATTTAAATCGAACACAACCGAGAAGTCCATCAAATCTCCTGAGCTATGAAAGAGGAACATCAGATCAACTTTCGATCTGCTGCTCAAACAAAGCCATCAAATGAACACTTGTAATATAGTGTACGGTTTCTTCAGATGAGTGTTATGATACTTTAATGATGTAGGTCTGTTCGTTTTTGAGTTTAAGACTCTGTATTGAGTTCATCATACACGGCACGTGATGGTAAGTAAATAACGGTCAGAATCATCAAGCATTTACGTGTTTCAGGTATCGATGATGTGAAAGGCCATTAACCATCAACAGGCAAACTGATTGGGTATAATCCATAATTTCCCCGGAGGCCGGCGGTTCCGTTCTCTCATCCGCTCCGGCTCTTTAATTGGGTCTGTGATGCTGACAGCTGTAATGACTCTGGGGCCTCCGAGAGGTTTGTGTTAAAAGATAGAGACAATATAAAATCTATGTGGCCTATAATGCTGGAGCGGGCTCTCTATTATTATCTGTGTTCACTATGGAGGCTCTTAAGATTAGATGTGCATTACGTCCCCACCCGACGAGCTCTAAAGCCCAGAGAGAGCATGTATGAGTCAGACGGGCTGCAACACCCCTATTAAACACTTATTCCAGCTCACTGCATCGGCCATTAGTGGACAACAGCCTATTAGCATTGAGATTACAGATAGCACACACATCACCGCTGGACACCGTTCCTTCTACATAATGATCTCATGAACACACACATGAACACACAGAACTGTGGGTACTTGATGTCCCTGGAGCCTATTCAAGGAAACAGATTTCTGTCTCGAAAACTTTGCACCAAGACTTCATCTCTTCCCCGTTTCTACTCTTTTAAAGTAAGATTTAATGTATCGCCAGGTTTTTACAATTTTAACGTCAATCCTTTGTAAAAATGTGAATTATTACATTATGAAAGTAAGCAATGCAGGCAACTTGAGATCTTTATTGCGTATATGTCACGACCCTGAAGATTCACAATATAGATGGGCGGTGTAACAAGCTATTTCATGCATTCTCACTTCTTTACACTGTTAAACGTGCTGGCTTCTGAAACTTAACATGGTCAACTTGTCAAGAAACAAGTTGAACGTATGACCTAGTATTGCTTAGCTCGATTCCCTCCGTCAGGGTTTGCTAGGTTTCGGAAAGCTTTTTTCGAACATGGATTCTCGTTTCGTAACAAGGGTTCTTAGTCTCTTATTGGAGAATTCTTCCGGAAAAGCACGCCCACGCTTCATCCACAAAGCGAAAGAGCACACCCATGAGGCAACCAGCCAGCGTGAGAAAGAGCAGCACGCCCATTAATGCCGCTTCACCCAACAGACGGAAGTATAGCTGTGTTTGTTTGCTCACTGCATTTGGGTGATGGACGTTATATAAACGTTGGATATAATGCTGGATTTGGAGATCGTTTGAAACAAACAAAAAAGTGGCCGGACATGAACCGCACACGGTAAGTCAAACTAAGTATGTCTGCGTTTTGTTGTCAATCGGCGTAATGCATAATGCAAACAACACAAACTTATATTGAATCAATGCGATGATGAGTTGTGTGCTCGTGCGGTGGTTTCGCTCCCCCGAAATAATCCTACAGCTGTATCTGTCTTTTATCAATTTGATCACTCTAAATACTCTTCGAAGATACATAGTATGCAATACTACTGTATAGGTACTCAAGAAGAATATGAGATTTGCAGAAGCTGTGTGAGTACCTCATCTTTACTAATTCAATTTACAGCAGAGTGTAATTGTTTGTGATGTGTGATGATCTCTCTGACACACACACACACACACACACAGGATTTGAAGCATCCTCTGAGTTTATTTTTGTAAGAGCAGTTTGTCTCTGAGACAATGGTAAAGATTATAAAACCATTTTCATTATTCAATAACAAAACCCACAGGAAAGACAAATCATATTCCAATCCGCTTCTCTAAGGAAGCCAAACAATTGCAGTCTCCCACACCTCACATGTTTCTCACATATGTCTTCCTCTAAGTGTTTACCACAAATTCTTCCAAGACAAAAAATCTGAGCTATGCTTGAACAGTTGTCAACAATTGTCTCGATTTGCATTTTTACAAACTTCAAACAAATTCCAAGATAAAGTCTGTGAGTTAGGTTAAAACTTTACGAAACATAACTGAGAAAAATGATTCCCATTTCATTCAAACATGTTCATGGTCTTATCTATGCAAGATATTCTATAGGAAATTATATTTATCTGCCGTATTAAATCATGAGAATCTTGCTCTGACCTTGAAATGAGTTATCATATTTAATGCCCCCTTTAGCCTTCACCTGTTGGATAAAATAACTTCCTGAAATACTTCTCCAGTACTGGGAAACAGTCTTCCAAGCTTAAAAAGAGCAACCAGAGAGCAATTTGATGTGTTTGTGTGGGACACGCACAAGAGATTCTGTTGAAAGAAATGCAAACATTTCTACTTGAAAATGATGCATATTTCAAGAGTTTCCTGAAGTTTTTTGAATATGTTTTAACAGAACTCAATCACTTGACTCACTCGCTCACTCCACCTGTCAATCACACTGTTACCTTACTGCTGCTTCGCTTTCCGTCTCTGGTGACTTCATACTGAGAGACAATCATCTCACTTCATTAGACAAACACAAACAACCCAGCACTCCCGCAGGGACGGGGGGTGGGTACAGACAAACACAGACACAGAGAGAGAGAGAGAGAGAGAGAGAGAGAGAGAGAGGAGGGGCAAACAAGGTGCACTTGAGGATGCCTGTGTGCTCGCTTACACCCATGTTTGTGCATGTCTGAATAGATCAATATTGGACACCGTTCACTCTTGTCCTGCTCGCAACAACCTGTACTTTAGAGCGTGATCAGCCAATCACAGTGCAGCCAAAATGATGCATGCTGGGAAAAGCAGTTTCATGGATTAACTGATCATTATTTCAAAGCAAAAGAGTCATTCTATCCTTCTAATGAGAGGAAACAATCATTAAAACACTTGCAGACATTTAATAACCAACCCCTTAAAAAAGTTCATTCAGGTGTGCTTTTAGTATACTTTCAAAAGTAAAAATAACAAAAATGTAGTTGTAAAAAAGCACAATTGTACAAAAATACACTTAAACTTAAAGCAAATGTTAAAGGGTTTTGTACACAAATGGAAAGGATAAAATCAATCATATAAGATAATTTAAGAATTTATTAAAATATTTTCAGAAGTACCTAAACAAGGTACAACAGTATAATATTGGTCTCTAAAAACGTACACATATTCCCCACTGGAGCCTCAGGTTTGGTGCAAAAGCGAGTGCGAGTTTCCATGGAGCATCCTTCTGAGAATTTAAAGTGTGTGTGTGTTGTTCTCATAAGCACACTTGTGTTTCTCTCAGTCAGCCTCCCGCACCTCTTTGACCCAACGTATGAAAAAACGGTTTCAAACGGCTCGAGTGAAAGATGGAATCAAACAGAACAGAAAGAGAAATTCAACAGCCCCCTCCATCTCAACCCAGCATGCTTTTGTCTGTAGATGTGTATAACCACCAGTTCCCACATAGTTGAGCAAACCCACTGGAGATTAATCTCCACCGACCAAACCGCCAGCGTCCAACTGATCCCAGAACATTCCCTCGTTTTTTAATATCTTTCGGATTAAAGCTCCTCTATGTATAAAGAAATTCACAGCTGGGTTTCTAAATGGAATGTTCTGGATTTAATACAAGTTAGACTTTTGTGCAATGTTGATTACCAACATAATGGCCAGTGAGACACCAGATATGACAAAAGGGTCTCATAACCAAAGATGGAAATAAAACTTTGCACATGTTTTCATTGTTATCACTACGATTTCAGTATGAATTCATCAAACTGACATTTCCTGTGAAATCCAACCTGACATCTCAAATTATAAATCATTATTGATTCCCGTTTTGAACATTCAATAAGGATTTTTGTTCATTTTTACCCCACCAAAAAGTGATAATAGTCTTATGTCTATACTTTTAAACATCGTCATAAAACACAGACTTAGTATTTTTTTCTTTTGCTTAAAAACTAAAGGCACAAAATGATGTTGTGTTGTCATCGATGTCACGTCACAGACTCTGTCGATACAGCTTAAGTTGTATTGAACCAAGAACATTCCTTTAAGCCCGGACCTGAGCGAGAGAGAAACGACCGGCTGCTGGTTCTTCAGTCGAGCAGGAGTCATTCTGATAGGTTAACCGATAACTATGGCAACAGCAGCGGCGTTGAGGCCCAACGCTCAGAACTCACGGGGTCGTGAGCACCCCACTGATTCTCATTCCAGTCAGGAACGACCCACTTCACACACCATCCTGGGAAAAAACGGCCCCTGAAAACACACACACATGCTGTATACGTGTGAGAGTGAATGTAGACTATACACCCCCACAGACATGTCACGCTTTCAAAAGAAGCCAACACAAACGTAAGCCAGCGAGGGGGTTTTACCTGTCACACATGAGAGAAGTGAGAAGGAGAGGAGCATGATGTGTGTGTTGATAAGGAGAGTAAAACTCTCTTCCTTCAGCACACTTTATCTCTCTCACCCCTGTCATCCTGGAGGGGACGTTCTGACACGGACGTGAGGCTGAGAGATAAAAGGTGGACCACAGCAAACCCATTTCAATGCTTTCTTAAGGAAACGCTTTGATGTTTGTAGAGGAACAGCACACTGGCCCACATAACAATGTCAACAGCAACGATTGCAATCTTTAGTTGTGTACGCCTACAAACACAACTTTAATATTTCTACGCCATCATGGCAGATTTTCAGCTTGAATACAATTTTGTTGTGAAGTTGTTTCATATTTTAAGTGCTCTGAAATGGACTTTTATAAATATTCTACGCACATTTATTTCAATCATAAAAACTTAATTTAGTATTACATCACAGTCTTATATATAATGGATCAAACCTGCAATCATTACAAATAAATAAATATATATAGCAATATGGAAATTAGTAACAAATTACTTGATCAAACAAATATATATTATTTCAATCAATTAAAAAAAGTTTTTATACTACTTTTGCCCTTAATGATTATATTCCTTATTTGTTTTCAACTTTTTTATAATTTAAAATCATTCATTTGAATTACATATATTTTCATTTCAATTTTTATTAGTGGAGTATTATATATGATTTCCTGAAAACATTTCCTTTGTTTTGTTTATACTATAATTAGTAATTTACTACATTTAGTTATATTTTTTTATTATAGCAGGTTTGGTCCTCCATAGTTATAGGAGATTAGCAGAATGTTAGTAGTCCGAAGACAAAACAAAGAGGAGCTAGACTTCAACAATTTCAACTTTTACACATCCAGCAGGAGACCGAGAGGTTAGCGGAAGATATTTTTCGGGTCTAAACCCTGACAGCAGAGGGACATGTTTAAGTCACCCGTCGCTGTCACCAGCTCACCGCCGAGCACAGAAAGGCCTGCAAAGCTCAAAGCGCAGAAAAACAGCAGTTATCTCTGCAATTCATCCTCCAGCGTACTTGAGATATAACAAGAGCACAATCTTTCACAGAGAGATCCGAGGGCTGGATTGTGTGGCTTTCCTAAGACATTTGCTCAAGTGTGAAGATTCCCTTAAAAATCAAATCTCTTTCTGAGTCCTTGTTTTGCTCAAACAAGCTTAGCGTAATAAATTCAGAGTAACGGCTGCTCTGTGGTTCTTGACAGAGATTTAAAGTTACCCACCTTCAGTCTGGGAGATAGTTTGGTGTTTCGGTTCTAGAGGTTGTCTGAATTCCACCTGTTTTCACTTCTTTAGCTTCTTATTTCAGCACAGACCGGTGGTAATAGTGTCTGTGAGAACGGCCGACTGAATGCATATATGCATGTGTGTGTGTGTGCGTGTGTGTGCGGTGAGGGAGGGATTGTTTGTGTTTTTGCTTTGAGGCGCGCTGAAAGCCCAACTGACTCGTGATCACACACTCATTAATACAAGGTCATTTCAGGGATGAGAGAGACATACAGGAACAATGAGAAAGAATGCTGAGGAGAGGGACAGAGAGGAAAAATGAGAGCGAGATGAGACAGAAAGAGATACAGATGGGAATAGTAAGAGGGATGTGGGGACAGAGAGAGACAGATGAGAGACAGACAGAAAAGGTGAGAAAGATGGGAAAGAGACAGATGACATACAGGTGGGAATAATGAGAGATGGGGCGAAAGACAGAAAGAGAGACAAACAGGAAGAATGGGAGAGACAGATGAGAAAGAGACAGGAAAAGTGAGAAAGACTGATGAGAGACAGGGGGGAATTGTGAGAAATGAGGAGAAAGACAGAGAGAGACAGAGAAATAAAAAGTATAATATTTTTAAACAAAGTTTGTTTGGTAATATGAGGTGTCTACAGTAAATCAAATGAATCCTGTAATCACTATTTTAAGAGTGAAATATAAATATGTTCTGTATAGATTCTTTAAGCTCCTCTCTTTCACTGTCCTGTATCCGTGTGTTAAGAAGATTGTTCGGTCTAATGCGTGTTTTTCTGGGCAACATGCCGTGTGCAGAATAAATACTGACAATCAGCTAATACTGTGGTACAAATAAATCAATCCTTATTGACCCTGAACAACAAACAGCCACATGAGAAAATTCAAGAATCTGCCCTCCAGTCTTTACACACAGAGCCCATGACCAAAACAAAGTTATCAAAGTTATAAGATATAAAATCACACATTTTTCACTAGTGAAAGAGACAGTATATTGCTGCTATATTAAAAAGTGTAAAACTGAAGACAAAATATACATCAAGTCATTCAATGATTGTGCATTCATGATTAATAATTGTGATCATGCATGGGTACTCGAGTCTTGTGTTTTGATCCTATGAAATAAAAAACAATCGATGCCCCGCACAACAGTGTGTCTCAGGCCTGAAGCTTAACGCTGTCATGTTCAAAAAGAGTTTTATGCCATACACACACAACAAAGATCAAATCTATAGTACTGTATTCACACACACAGACAATCAGTTGAATATGAAATATTAAAACATGCAGAAGTTTCTCAACACCTGCACATCTCCACATCCCATCTTCCTCTTCTCATTTCCTGTTCATGAATAAAACACTCCATCCATCCGCATCCCTCCATCTGCCTGTGCTCTCTATTTTCATTTCTTTATTTTCTTTCTTTCAGAGGGAAACCCCAAGGCGTAAGAGGTCACGTCACACATCCGCACTTTGTCATTTACAACAAACCACTCACCAGCCTTCTGTGACTCATGAAGTGAAATCTAATTCTAGCTTCTCGACCATATAGGACACTCTCTGAATACTATAACACACTGAACACACGCAACACAATGATTCTCAACACACAAATCCACTCACATACAGTATACTCAACAAAAAAAGATCAATGGTGATTTTCTAAATCTTTGAGTCTAATTTAGTTTGTTAAAAATGTGCAGTATCTTTGTTGCTCTACAATCGACTAAGGTCATTTTAGTTTCCCTCACTTTTAGACAAAACACCATTTACAAATCACATAGATATTTGTGCACAGATGCCTGTTTGCGGCTGTTTTGATAGGCAATACACTCGAAATCTAGTTAATTGTGCAAATTATTTAGGGAACATATATACGTTTAGTTGTTATTTGTTGTTAGAATTAGTAAACTAATTAAACACAACAAGATTAAGGCGTTAGCAAACACAACATTAAAAAGTGACTATAGTATAAAAACAATAATATTGGGTTTATACATGCAGAAACACAAAGCAACATAATCACACCGATTAAAGGTTTTTTCCAATTCCTCAGGAATCGCAACCTATCTTAACAACCAGAGGCTGAACAATGTTGTGGTATTTGAAAAACTGTGATGACAGCAACTGAAATGTTGACTGTTCCAAGATGGCGGAAACCTTCAAGGTTGAATGTGGCATCTGTGTGTACATGTATATGACAAAGCAACACACTGAGAATATTTCGTTTTTCATTAAACATTTTACAAATTACATCAACACAGGAAGCTTACAATGTGTAAACATGACACTTTTGTTTTTACATTTCAGCAGTAAATGTCAATATTTTTGTTTTAATTACAGACTAAAAGATCTTTCACATTTTCGAAATACTGAGATTGTTTAAATAAGTACTATTGTAATTGATGTCCTCTCAAAAATCATTCCCGCAGATTTCTTACTTTTAGGATATTCATATAAAAAATATTTTCCTGTGATTTTTTACACCTACAGTCCCCCCACCCCAAGTTTGAGACAGAACATTAATCGTGTGTAACCTGTCCCTCTCACTCAAGCGGTGCATGTCTCTCTCTCGCTGAATGCATTTCTGAGGCCATGTTCGTCTTTTTGAGCTCAAAATCCCATTAATGTAGAACAAGGGTGTTTCATAACTGCGAAACTGCACAAACATGAGCTAATAGTTTTGCATAATTCAGTACAATACTTGTAATGATAAATAAGTTGCTTCATTTTCCTCTTGTCTGCTGTCATTTGTTTGAGATTGTAAACGTGTATGTGGTATCTGACTGCTCACGCTGAGAGAAAACTCAACCACTGTATCGTTCTCACAAAGAAACATCTCTCAGAAAATCAAAGAGAAAATCAAATTAAACTACAAACACACACATGCGCCGCTTTGATTCCTGTCCCTGTTAAATAACAAAAGCAAAGCAATGACCTTCCAAGATGAAATCCTGCCAAAAAATCCTTCAACAAACTCTGAATCTTCATTCAGCCAAAAAAACAAATCTGTGGTTGATCTAGCGTGTCCGTGTGATGCCAGATTCGGAATAATTGGACTTTTGGAAAGCTGTGTGTGTGAATTGAAAAACCCCTTCGAGCGGTTCAAATAATAAAACCATGAGACGGCTGTTGCTTTGCATATTTCACTACATGTGCTCAGAAATCTGCTGTTTTCCATTGAAAACCGAGGCACGAGTACACACGTATCCCTCCTTAAATGATGTTCCGGTTCAATACAGGTTAAAGCTGAAGTGTGTACCTTTTGTAGATGTCAAAAATACTTCCGGAGACTTTTTACGTTTACTCAAAGCAGAACACAAAAGAAGATATTTTGAAGAATGTTGATGATCAAACAACGCTGAATCCCATTGAATTCCATTGTATGAACACAAAACCACTGAGACATTTCTTTACAAACACATGAGGGTGAAATTTCTCCATTCCTGTAGAATAATAAATAAAAATCCCTGCTGAAACGTACCGGTACCATGTTATTCCCTAAAAAGCCCAAATCTGATGAAATGAAAGAGGTGGGTACTTAATGAGCCCATAATATCCCATTACTGATCTGAGCCACATGTTGTCCCTGATCTCACTAAGAAATGTTATTATACAGAGCCGGATTACACATCAGACAGGGCTAATCTCTAATCTAACTTTAACGCTGCCCACATAATCCCACAAAATCTGCCTGGATTACAAACAATAAAAACTCAAATCTCTTTAAACGCAACTTTAAACTTTTTATAGCCTGTGATGAATCTCATGCATTATTAATGCGAATATATTAGAGTTTATAAATTTAAATACTTTAGACATGCACAAATCGTGCATTAATTTCCATAGCAACCCTGGGCCTGACATTCGAACTCAATAAAATGTTACTTGCTCCCAAATGAGTTCATTAATGAAGAGAAGGTGGATCTGCTTTAATCCGGGCTTCATATTAGAAGGATCAACGTAAAGTTGCTCTTTGAATTTTTGTAACATCCATCAGAATGTGAAATTCTGATTATCAGAGCTCCATCTTCAGTTTTAGACGGGTACAAGACCTTCATCCAAACTGAGACAAAGTTTTTCTGTCAAATAAAGCAGCATACATTTCACAATAAATCTTAATTTTCAACATCATGTTGAACAATTTATTCCAAACAAACATGTATACACGATTAAAGTTTCAGAAAAGCTGTATTTTCTGCATACCGTGGCATGCACCTTACATGCGTATACATTTGGGCGGTCTTAGTCAAATCATACCACGAACTGACGTAGACTTGTGGGGGTGTGATTACACAAGGCGTTTCAGGCAAGTCTGGGTGAGTATTTGCTTTTAGATAGAATAGATCTTTTGTTCCAACACTTTCATTTTTGCAATAATACGTGCCTAATACATGCATGGGCAATTTATAACACACCAAAGACACAAAAACACGTGTTTGAGCCATATGAACCCATTAAGAGTGACAGAAGTCTTCAGATACTCCTTAGGGTCTCTGTATATTGAACTCATGTCAGAGAGCAGAGACGTAGCGCATTAGAAGATTGATGTTTATAGCCGACTCCTTTTAACTTCACCTTGAAAGAATTCATCGGTTCATGCGGCGAGTCATTAAATAAACGATCGGGGCGATATGTAAAATCAATAGAGTCATTATCCATAACACGATGTCAATGAGGAAATGCCGCACCACAAACTCAATAAAGCACGACCTTCATTGGCCTCAGACCAATCAGAGACGTCGGATGAACGATTATCCCTCCCACTTCCCGTCGACCAGCCTCACATACATCACTGCTTATCAAAATCATACACGAGTCGCTCGGACCATAACGAGCCGGATCTCTTTAATGACTGATGCTCTCTCCTCACACTCCTCTCAAATATAAGCAACGAGGATTTCAAACCTATTACGAGAAAAAAGGCATATTATGACAGGAATATTAAATAACATCGCTTACTCCGTTTCTAATCTCCTGCATAATAAAACCGCATAATATCATGTGGGAAAGTGAATTATAAACTTAAACATACAGTATATGCTATATGTATATATTAATGATGTTTCTTCATTGCAACAATTTGCATTTAAAATAATCATCATTTGATGTACAGTATGTTTGTCAAGCACATACAAGTTCTGGATGTATATACTAGCTAGATGATAAATATAAATATAAAAAAATTAACATTAGTAAAGAACACTTTTTTAATAAGGAATGTCAATTTTTAACACTAATAAAATGTTACATGAGCACATTTCTGCCTAAATTCTCATACACAGAATAATGGCCCAAAATTGAAATGGTCCAACAGCAGGGTTAATTTTGTACATGTAAAACAATTTCTTATTTCTTTCTAGTGAAATGTGGTTCAAATAAGAAAAGTATTGTAGTGAAGTGATTCATAGACAGGGATAAATAGGTTTGGGATGTTTCGGTTTAAGATGAGAGGGATCTACAGAGAATCCAGAAGTGATGTTCCTGGTCCACAGAGTGATATATAAGATACTTGTGTAACTTTAATAAACTTTCTGAGTTCTGTTGTGTGCTGCTTGCAGTCATTATAAGATGAGGCATTCCTGTTTTGCATCCCAGCAGACGTCTCTACCCACGCACATAGAAACGGCGGCTGTCTGGTTACCTGAGCAACGATTTTCCTCTGTCCCGTCATTCATCACCATACACAACACACACAGTGTTTACGTAATCTAATGATGTCTTCACACAAACAGATCTTTCTAGAACTTTCTGTTCTCATGTTCAGAACTCAAACTCCTCAACGGAAAAAAATCACCACAGATATGGTAAAAAAAATCCCTCGCATTGCATTCTGGGAGAAACGGAAAGTCATAATTTTCTAATTGTTTATTAAAAAGATTCCTTTCGTACAGTGCCAACACTTAAATAACAAACATAACTCCACTTGCATTGCACTAACAACCACTCGGACCACCTTCGCAACAGTATAACCATTCCCTGACAACCTCCCCAGAATATCCCAGCATCACACTGGTGAGCTCTAAATACAGAACTCACATTTTCTTCAGGGAAATCCAGTCAGAGGTGCTTTCAGCGGCTTAAAAAACACTTACATCAGCTGTAAGTATGATTGTGTACATTTGTGTTTTTATGCTTTTGTTTAAAGGATGATATGACTCTGTACTTGTGTGTGTGTGTGTGTGTGTGTGTGTGTCTTCAGAATGACGGTACCAGCTGACTGCTGCAGATCGTGTATTCTGGAACCCAATCTCCATCCGCTCTCAGTAATCCTGTTCATTTCTCCATCCAGCCAACTCAGAACATGCATCTCTCTATACTGCCTGCTAAAAGAAAAAAAAAAACAATTTAAAGACATCTCTGGGCATGAATTCATCTCCTGAACATAGTCTCACAATATTTCTCTCTTTCTGTCACAGGTTTGAACGACAGATACGACGGCGGCGGTGAGCAATTCAGCTCAATTGCGCTGCTCTGTCATCTCTGATATCTTCAAATTGAGGTTTTCTTTTAAACCCTGCGTAAGCGAGAGCCATCCGAATATTCTGGAGTTGTAAACGCTGGTTGTCTGGCCATTATTCGGCCCCCTGAAGCTGAATCCCTACAGCTTCTTCTAGAGAAAAATGTATTTCTCAAAGATTGTTCTTTTAATACCATCCTAGACATTATTTGTTAGAAAAAAATGACACATTATGGAAGTAAAACCGGTTGGAAATGTCATTTCATTCTGAGTTTCAGCCATTTCATTTTAGCATTATCTTTCTCTCTGATATTTTCCCCTAATATATGATCTCAGACTGATAAATATAGACATTTAATCTCACCGCTGTATAGAAAAAGCAATTGAGAATCCTCGTTGGTGATTTTTTTATTTCCTACAGGACCAAAAAAATTCTAAATATTCAATTTCCTGTGACTCAGAGCCACACACCTGCATTTCAAGAGGCTTCTCTGAAAACAGACTTTGTCTCTTTGCCCTTGGCATTGATGGTGTGTTTGTCTGAGCGTGGCACCGCTCAAAGCATCAAGTGAAGGGTGACTGGCACTTGGTAAGCAGCTCTGGTCCATCTAGTGAAATTGTGCATTTAATCCAATTTCTGAATTCATGTGTGAAAGCTAAAATAAGATGCACTCTGATTTCCATAACACAAAGCCTAACGTGGCGGCAATGAAAAGCTACAATTCATTCATCTATGAGAGTTTCATAATATTCAGAGATCGAATTTGGACAAAATGCTTTGTACTGCTTTCCAACAGCCAAATGTTATATGCATCGACAGCAGTTAAATGAAGAACACATATTCAGAAATTTATCCTCTAAAAGGGAATAATTCAGAAACATTTAATCAAACAAAAATATATACAAGAATGGCGCACAGTATAGAGTTCAACAACATGAGGGCAGTAAGGGCAGTAATTACAGAATTGTTTGGTGAATTATTATTTTAAAGTTATTTTCAGCATTTATTCACCCTCATGTAATTTTTAATCTGTACAAGTTTCTTTCTCATTTAGAACACATAAGAACATATTTTGAAGAATGTTGATAATCAAACAACATTAACCCCCCTCATTGAATGGACACAAAATCACTGTGACATTTCTCAAAATATCTTCGTTTATGCTCAGAAACATATTCCAGCCATATTAAATATTAGTGATTTCAGGGCTGTTGTGGCTGACTGAAGACTGCAGCTCTTCAGCTCAGCAGTTTTTTTTTATTCTTTCATTGAGAGCAGTCCAGAGACATGAGATAGAGAAAAGAGTGTCAAGTCCAACATGGAAGGAGAAGGACTGTAAACATAATAGATATCCCCCCATAATCAGATATGGTCAAATTATCAATCTGGTTTGGTTTCCTCAATGTTCATGACGTGGCAACAGATTTGAGATGAAGAGCCACGGACAGCACAGCAGAGTCCAGGGAGATAAGCACGCATATCAGAGTGTACACAGAAGCACCTGGGCCCCTCAAATATCACCGCTGTCTCTCGCCTGTCCTCTCTGTGTTCTGGGGGGATTTAAAGGAATAGTTTACCCCCAAATTTTGCCATTATTTATTTAACAGGAGAATTCTACGAACAAATGTGGCCACTTTTAAATATACTTATTTTCAATGAGGTTGAATGAATGACTGAATGTGATTTTTTTTCGGTAAGCTGTCTCTTTAAGTGCACTGACTTAGAGGTTTGAGTACAGACAGCAGCTGCAGGACCCCACTGTGATCAATCGAAGTCATGCGAAGCTCTGCACCTCACACCACTGTAATAATACAAGTCACCATATGCCCAGATAAAACATGCTAATGAAATAACAGCACACGCATACACATATAGAGCAAAACAGTATCTTAACTTTTTTAAATATAAAATCCTTTAAGAGTGAACGAGCAGTGACATTAAATGGACACATACTGCCATCTAGTGAATATTTGGTCCTAATTCCTCTGTTTACACTGCAGCCTCCTCTTCACGTGTCCTCTGACCTAAATATACCACGTGACATATTGTTTCGTTTCACAATATCTGGGTGGAGTTGTTTGCTACAGGTTACACGGAAACAAATTCTTACTGAATGAAAGTAAACGAAAACTAAAGGAATGGGTTGGAGATACCAGGGTAAATAAGATAAGAGCGTAGAATAGAAACAACCCGCTCTTTACACTTTTTGCTTCTATTGAAGACGGACTCAAGTGTCCAGCCATGGCTGATGCATTGTTGTCTATGGAGGAGGATCTGACATGTGTCATCTGTTGTGATGTCTACACGGATCCGGTGACACTGAAATGTAGCCACAGTTTGTGCGAGAAGTGTTTAAAGGAGTTTTGGAGAACTCAGGATGTGACACGATGTCCGGTCTGCCGAAAGGAATGTTCACACGATGAGCCCACCAAGAGCCTGGCCTTTAAATCACTCTGTGAGACATTCAAGAGGAAAAAACCCACACCCGTTTCAGAAGATATCTGTCAGGAACACAACAAGAAACTCAAATTCTTCTGCTATGAGGATGAGAAGCTCTTCTGTGTGGTCTGTCAAGCTTTAAAGATCCATGAAAATCACAAGTGGTCTCCTGTTGAAGAGGCTGTCGTGAACATAAAGGCAAGAGAATTTGACTTGAATGTATTTATTTTGTATACTAATATTGCCTTATGTGGACTTGGACCTATTGAAATGTATCTTTTCTCCTAGGCTTGTCAAAAGCACAACCATGTCAGCAATGTTTTTGTATTATTGTTTTTTTGCTCTAATTATGCAATGCCGATGTTCGGCATTTCTGTTGTGGTTGTTGTTTTAGAGTGCTTTTTAAACATTCCTTGACCTGCAATAAATGTTGATATAATCCTGCGAGTTTAGGAGGACCTTGAGGAACATATAGACGGATTACAAGCAACCTTTGATGAGCTCAAGGAAGCCCATGACAGCTGCATGAAACAGATCGAGTTCATTGAGGTGTGAGCTTTGTGTTGTAATCAGCAGCGAATATTTCTTTGAACGTATGGCAGATGGAATATTCCATACATCACAAGTGTTATAAAAGCTACAGAGGTGTACCTGTCAATTAACAGAGCTGAGGAATAAAATTCTGTTCCACGATCACAAGTGATATCAATCAAACATGTTTTTCTGCTAAAAACATTCACATTTGTTCGTTTAGCGGTCACTTTTGTCCAACATATTGTGAATGAAACAAACACCTGTTCACAACTATTTTAGGAACACAGCAGTGCTGGGGAAAATAAGATCAAAGAGGAATATAAGAAACTGTACCAGTTTCTTAAAGATGAGGAGGAGAGATGCATCCGTAGCTTGCAGAAAGAAGTGAAGTCTCAAGAGTTAAAAATCAGGGCTAGAATGGAGGAGCTGTCCAAACAGATCTCAGACCTGTCAGAGAAGGTGGCAGCTGTATGGCAGGACATGGAAGCTGAAAACATCACATTTCTTCAGGTATGAACACTAAACCAAACTCATCAATCATATGCTCTAGATAAGAAAGTAAGTACTTTAATCAGGAGCAGCTGGGTATAGACAGTTATCAGACGTCCGCGCCTGGACTGCAGTTAACTTCCGGTCTTTGTTTGTTTAATGGTCGGGCTTGTGTCTTATAATATAACTGTTTATATTTAATTGAAATCCATTTATATCATTATTTTACTGGATGGTTATTGTTTTACATAAAACAATTATGTTGAGCATGGTATCGCAGTCTTAATTCATAATATTTAAGAGACAAATTTAGACAAGGGACGCTTCTTCTTTTGCTTGTTATCGCATATGATCTACAGGCACACTATGGTTTGTGAATGTGTACTGCAAGTTAAGGGCATAAGGGAACGCATGCGCATTAACGTTTGTTTATGTTGTTGCTTTGAAACCATCTATCTGTTCATGGCCCAGGGTGCGAAGTGACTTTAGACTAATTACAGCTTTATTTTCTTATTCAGAATTACAGTAAGAACCTTCAAAGGTGAGTAAAGTTACAGTCCATCTTTTGATATAAAGTTTATACAGCTGTTTGTCCGTTTGATTCAGTTAACCTCAAGTATCTCTTCATTCATTTACATAGAGTTCAATGCTCATCAGATCCAAACACGTACCCAGAACTACATGAATATCAACTTCATCCTCCCCAGACCATGATCTTTACCACCTGGGCGAGGATGCTTGAACTTGTGGAAAAACGTAAGCCAAAATCTCAGAGAATTTTGTGATATATGATCAATTTATAATTGCCACAATCACTTGCTCACTTTAAAGTTAACATCTACATACTTGAATGGATCATCTGTGTTTACAGCTCCTGTGACTTTGGACCCAAAGACGGCCTCTCCAAAGCTTATGTTGTCACCGGATTGGTCCAGTTTCCAGTATGTGGAAAGCAAATTGTGTGTGCCTGAGAATCCTGAGAGGCTATATGTGGGAGTTCTGGCTTCACAGAGCTTCAGTTCGGGTCTGCACTGCTGGGATGTAGAGGTGGGAGACAACAACCACTGGACACTGGGTGTAGTGGGGGCAACAGTGAACAGAAAAAAACTTTTTAAAATGGATCCTAAAAGTCATTTTTGGTGTTTTCGTTACGTAAATGGTACATACCGTAAATGTAATGAGCCTGCCGTAGATATTGATGAGGACGAGAGGCCGTACATCATCCGACTGCAGCTTGACTTTGACCAAGGAGAGCTGAGCTTCATTGATCCCTTCAGAAACAAACGTTTGTGCACCTTCACTGGTGGATTTCCTGAGAAGGTGTTCCCATATTTTTGTACTGGAAAAGGGGGTAGACCACTGAATATTTACATGGGCAAAAACACTTGCTAACCTGACATTTTTATTTTGGACATTCAAGTAAAAGTAACTTAATTTAATATAAGCACTTATAAGAGCTTCCAAGATTTTGAAAGGTGTATTCTAAGCTTCTTAAAATGAACTTCTTCATTAAAAAAATGTTCTTCATTTAGAAAATGTTTCGTGAAAACATTCTACAGAAAGTTGACAAAGTAAAGGCATACTCTCGCGAGATCAGCTGCGCTAGATCGCCACCTACTGGACTGTACTGCAGGAATTTTCTGTTCCTTTTGACCTTTTATTATTATGAAATTTAAATAAAATAAAATAAAATTTAAATAAAGATTTTAAAACTTTATTTAAAATAAAGATGAATAAGCTATTATGAAAATAATGCTCATTGCAGAAATAGAATACAATCTGGATTTCAAAAAAAGTGTTATTGATTCAACATTAAATACCTTACCAAAAGCTATCTGGGAAATGTAGTCAAGTATTTATTATTAAACATAAAAATATGCAACACAAAATAACGTTTCATTATATCACCTTCAAGCGTGACACTGTTAGGATCCAAAGTAATGTATGTATTAAAGCTGCATGACATTTAAATGCAATTCGTGAAGTTTGTGCAAATTGGTTACTGGTGTAAAATAAAAAGGTGATGTTTTGATATATCAGTGTAGTCTGGGCTGACTGATACAACATATGATGAATATCTACACAAACAAAAATCAATCACTTGAATTAAAACTACAGCTCACACACTAAACAACAACAAATGTGCTTGAATTTCTTGTTTTTTCTACAGTTTCTCATGATGTAAACACTCTTTTGTGACAGTATTCAGGCACTATTTACACTATTAACAACATTAGGGCAACTTTTTTTCACAAGACTTTCACAAGTCTCAGTTTTACAAGCACAAAGTGAAGGGATCCGCTGTTTCTCCTTTTTTATCTGGAGGACATGTTTAAAGTTTTCTCTGAGATTTCTGATAAGCAAAGAATTTTGAAGAATGAAGCATATTTTACAATTTGTCATTATTTACTTGTATTGTATTGAGGTTATCCTTATTATTTTCACATAATTCTTATTATTCCCCATTATAATGCTCATTATTGTAAAACCGACACCAAAATGGGGGTAAAAAAACAGGGCATAATACACTACACCATAAAAATTGTTCAAATCCAATATGTGCATCCCCTGTACCTTCATTTAACATTTATAATAAAATGCAATATGACATACCCTCTTCTTTACTTTTTCATTAAAAATATGGTTAAGGTAGTGTGATTATTTTCATTTTTAATCAAATAAAAAACACATTTTATTGTGAGGTAAATCAAAATGGCCGCGCATAAAGTTACATCTACAATCAATTACAACTCAAGACGGTTAAAGGGACAGTTTGTAAGACTAAAATATGCAAAAACCACTATACCAATGTTTTATTTTTTATCAGCCGAGTACTTACAATATCTCAAATGTTTCCAACTGCTTTTAAATCCTGAGAAAATCGCCATTCTAAGCAGTGGACCGGGCCCGTTTAGTCGCCTGTCAATGGCGTCATATTCGCGTTACCCTTTTTTACCGCCTTTACTGACGTAGCAACCACGTGACACTGTCGTAGACAGATGCGGAAGTAGTTTGTACCGTCGGTCCGTCTAGCATTATTGCAAATAGGGCTGTGTATTTCTAGCCAAGTTTTTTGTACACAAGTGTAAGTTTTTGTCTGTCAAACCTCTTTTTATAATTTTTTGCAAAGACCTTAATTGTTATTTGGGTACTATCTCTTCTTCTAACAATGCCAAAGCATTAAAGTCTGTTACAGTGTGCACAAAGTATAATATTTCAGCTTTTTTATAATGAAAACCAAAAGGGTCTCAAGGCTTTTCTCTCTCAAAAAGGTTTTGTTACCCCTGGCTCAATCTTATTTGTATTTATTTTTATTTGTCTATTTATTTTATTTATTTTTACTTGCTTTTATTTTACTTCCCTTTACTGGCTTTTGGTCTTCTGAATTATTGTTGTTTATTTCTGGTCTTAATTGTGACTATGTTTTTGATGTTATATTAGTTCAATAAAAAAAAGGGCTGTGTATTGGCAAGGGCCACACGATACAATACATATCACGATAGATAGGTCCCTATACAATATATCTCAATAAATTCGATACGATACAAACGTTCAATATATTGCATAATTTGTTTTTAAATAAAACTATTTTTAAGAATGAGCTAAACATACATGTTGGTGTGTACAATCTATGGTATTCTGGTATGTTCATTACATTATAGTGATAACTCGGCAGACACAAAAGATTCATTCAATTTTATTAACAAAGTTATTTATAAAGGTATTTGTCATCTTACTTGCACAGTGTAACTGAACAGCAAACATATACTGAAATGTTTAAAGTGCATATTTTGTCAGTAAACACTTAAATGCAAATGCCACAAAAAACGTATGAAAATTAATGGCATTAAGTGAACATTTATGAAACTCACTGTCAGAAAGTATATTGTAAATAAAAAACAAAGCACATTAAAATTCATTCATAAAACTGAAATAGTCAGTATGCTTTACAACAACAAATGCATGGCTACAGGATGTAGTTAACAACCTGAAGTCTTCTTCATCTTTAGATATTGTCCCTACTCACTTTCTGAGACCGGTATTTGACAGTCTGGGTGATTGGATTTTGTGTATCATTAACAAAAGCATTCATTCTGGTGAAAATCGTAATAAGGTAAACCGGAAAATCCTAATAAGGTATACCGGAAATATAACTGTAGGCGAGCAAGATGGATGGGCCAGCTGGGCATGAGTGAAATATAATAGCGGCATACATGAAAGGGAACTGGCTAACAGAAAGATGTTATCAGGTGAAACCTGATTGGCCAACACAGTGAAAAACCACCTGAGATTTCTGTATAAAACATGGAGTAAGATGTGTATTTGTAAGATCACTTCAGATGATCTCTGAATATCTCACTTAGCAAATAAAGTTGAAACTCTTGGCATCTGGAACCCTTTTACGCTCGATTTCTTTCTACGATGGAAGGCCACAACACTAACAAACATTGTTTACTGATTCTGATCAACAGAATCAATGTTATGGTGAAGGGATAGATCAAATAGGCCAATTGATGGAGGGTTTGTGAAGACATTATTTTCTCCCTTAAAAGTATTTTGTAGTATTTATTTTGTAGTATTTTTAAAATAAAAAATACAGTAGTTTATTTTGATACATAGTATGGCTGCTGTATTTTGTAATTTATTTTGATACACTTAAAAGTAAGGCATTTGCTATATTATTTTAAAATATATTTTGATGTATTTTTGCCCAGCCCTGACCACACAGACACAATCTGGCAACCAACATGAGCAGCGCATTAGAGCTTCAGAACGCAGGAAGTGATAACTGGGAGGTGTTTCTTGTTAGTGTTTCCACTGAAACGAAAGCTTACTGAATGAACGTCAGTGTAAAGGGTGGAGATAGGGAAAGATAAGGCAAGGCAAGTTTTAAAATTTCTTCTAGACAAAAACAAAGATTTGACACTGTGAGATTTTGGGTTTTGCCTGTGTCCAACACACTGAGAATTACGACTTGAAGTGGCTGTACCAGTATCAGGAGTTCCAGATGTAGAGAACACGGAACTCACTTAATGCTAACCTAAACAAAAAGAACTAGCATTTCTGTTTCATGATTTTCCATCTACCTAAGTGTCAGAGCATTAAAACATTTATATATTGTTCCTCTATATAGGACCTGTCCTCAATTAACATTTGACTTTGCATGAACTGCACCCCTGTGTCTGTGTCATACCTGGTCCCTGGATCCAGAGCTTCTGGATGTTCCATCGACTGACTTCGACTTTCAACCTAGAAAAAAGTAATATTTTACAGTTTAGGGGCTTGTCTGCGAAAAAGGGGGGAAACCTCTTTGAACTGAGACACCAAAGAATATCTGAGGCAGGTGCGCCAACGATCAGAAACAGCTCCTAAAGTGGTAAGTGTTTTGATATTTCTTTGAAAAATGTGATTTGAAGAAATGACTTACCCTGTAAGATTCCTGTTGTTGATATGTCATATAGAAACGAAATAGGGTTAACACTCATTGTTAGTGGGATTTCGGTCCCATTGTTGTGACACTGCGGCTGGCAACAGTAATTGTTTGAGCAGTTATTAATGCACGAGTAGGTTTTGATATACAGATCACTGATCACATTGTACTTTTTGATCACCGTGCAGGTTTGTTATTCAGGAAATTATATTATTCTTGGAATGATTGAATTAAATTGAAACAAATAAGTTGAGTCATCCATTTTTTGGAAATAGATAACTGTAACAGCTATTACTGCATGATGATGATATATTGTGACAGCTAAAAGAAGGAGTATTTACGGGACAACCGAGACTCCAGGGTCGGTAGATCCGTGAGTTATGCAAGAGCCCACATAGGTTTATACGATACATGCCCTTGTTGAAACAGTTGGTCGATTGAACACTGCAGATTACACTAATAACTTATATCTAAATCAAACTGAAACTTTTTGGAAGTCTCCATTGCTGTTATTTAACGGTACGATTTTTTTTACTGCCAGTAGTGATGTCGAAAGTTTGGGAGTCCTGTATTGAGAATGTTGCCCGGCGAATCGGCAGTTGTGTTTATGTACAAAAATGATCAAGGCTTTTATTTTGAACCGTATGTTAGCTATCTCCCAGGATGGTCAGTGCAAATGATACTGCAGATTGATATACCGCTTGCAAGGGAAGGTTTATTTTAAGATGAGGGCATCGAGTTGGCAAGAAGCATGGTGAAGGAAGGGTGGGGTGACCGGCAAAGGGATTATCCATACATGAATAAACCTTATGCCGTGTTGAAAGAAATCAAAAAGGTTTGGGATCAGGGTCCTGAAAAAAAGCGAATTGTCGCTTATCTTGCAAACATAAAGGGAGGTCCACCCTGAAAAGGCTCCATCATACTCTGCTTTTTGCAAACCTGAACATTGTCCTTCTGCGCCTGTGACGCCGCCGCACCCCAAATATCTTGTGAATTCTTAACCTAGGGCACAGAAAACAATATTTGTGGAGCTAACACCTGCTAAAAAACTTGCTCAGGAATTCAATAGTTTGGGTAAGAGCTGGAAATACCGTTAACATATACGACCATTAAAAATGTCACATCTGTAAGCAATATGCAAAAGTTTGCCGTCTCCACAGGAAGCGGGCACATATGTGACTGTTGCACAAACACACACAAAATATGCAGGAAGTGATTTTAGGTCGGTTTTGTTAAGAACCCTGCGAGTGATGTAACCAAAACATTTTTGATTGAAAAGTGTCTTACATCATTGGTACTTCTCAGTCAGTTTTTGAGTACTTTTTGGAAAACCCTGAAAATGTAGAAACATTCTTTAACCAATTGAGAGTTTTCCTTGATGAACGTCTAGGAAATAGATAGGATTTATCATTTGGAGCAAGATCTAAATAGAAAGCTAGAGAGTCAGCGGCTGTATTTTTTGAGCGCTTTAAAAAGCATGGAAAGACAATTCTAAATTGCCAATGAATGAGCAAAATAAAGCCTCTGTTTATTAAGACGTTACTGAATAACATGACCACTAAACAAGTGCAATTACATCCTCCGAATTACATCCTCAAATTTGCATGATATGACCATAGACGCTCTAGGAAAGCGAATTCGGGAACTTGATGGTTTTGCAGTTAAAGTTGAAAATGCTATGTTTACAGGGCAGCGACCACAAGGGAACTCTGCCGCACTTCGAATTCTAAACTGCACCAAAGGAGGAAGCTAGATATAATATGCTTCCACTGTGGAAGGAAGGGACATTTAAAACGTGAATGCAGGCAGTTGAGAAAGCAGTCATCACAGCAGAACTCAGGTGACAAAAACCCAATGCCACCCGAACCAAGCATAGGGGTGCCCACAGAGTGATATCAGTTCTGAGCAGTGTTGCCAGATTGGAAATGTCCAATTATCGTGCCAGAAACTCCAAACTATCATATTTAGAAGAAATTGTTGTACATGAGTCAAACTTATTGAATACAGCTATTTATTTGGACAAAAATCTTTGACACAACCTGCAGAAGGCTGCAGCCTGAAACAGGTCTTGGCCATCCTGCAAAACTGGGGTCCTTTTTTCACTTCGTTCTGTATGTTTTTTTGTCAGTGCTTACTTTTAGGCTGCTCCATAGACTCTGCCTTCCTCTTCGCCCATCCCATTTCTTCACCTTCCCTTTCAGGACTGACATAATCACCGCTGCAGCGGGCCAGGTACGCTAACTTGTGCCCGGGAATGCTAACTTGTGCTTGTGAGATGATTGGCCGAGAAGACGTAGCGTGAGGCATGCGTAATTACACGTTTACGTTCTTCTCATAATCATAACCTAGGATCCATTCCACAGCTAGATCAAGTATAGATACCATATGATTACAACGACCATCATTTGAAGTGTCACAAAATTCTGAAATGATTGTACACTATGGGATTTTTTTTCAACCTAGACAAAAGTAATATCTTAAAGACACTTTCTGCATCCTGTAGACTGAAGATTACCAACGTTTGCAGTCATGGCTGAAGCATTGCCCTTCTTAGAGGAGGATCTTACCTGTGTCATCTGTTGTGATGTCTACACCGATCCGGTGACACTGAAATGTAGCCACAGTTTGTGCGAGAAGTGCTTACAGGAGTTCTGGAGCACTCAGGATGTTATACAATGTCCTGTCTGCAGAAAGGAATGTTCACCCGAGGAACCCACCAAGAGCCTGGCCTTTAAATCACTCTGTGAATCCTTCAAAACGAGAAAACCCACTGCTGTTCCAGAAGACATCTGTCAGGAACATAAAGAGAAACTGAAACTCTTCTGCTTTGAGGACAAGAAGCCTATTTGTGTGGTCTGTTACACTTCGAAAAAACATGAAAATCACAAGTGTTCTCCTGTTGAAGAGGCTGTCGTTACAGTAAAGGTGAGAGAAGTTGCCTACTGACTAGATGGAATTAGATCTGATCGGCCATCCATTTTAAAGAGTTTATCTCAAAATTTTAGGAGGATCTTAAGGAACGCATCGAAAAATTACAGGTGACTCTTGGTAAACTGAAGAAAGCCCAAGACAGCTCCATGAAACAAGATGAGCTCATTGAGGTATGTGGTTAGCAATGTAATTAGAAGCGAATGTATTTTATTTACATTTTTAGCAGATGGAACTGGGGAGCAGTGTTGGAAAGGACAATGGATCCAGTTTCACAACCACAAGATTAGATTAGATTCAACTTTATTGTCATTACACTTATACAAGTACAGTGTAACGAAATGTAGTTTAGGTCTAACCAGAAGTGCAATTAGCAAGTGCAGGATATACAGTGTGAATAAATACAGAATACAATAGGAAAATACTATACAATGGCCATGTACTATGAAAATGTGACAGTCGGTATGTACTATGAACAATATAGACAGAAGGCTATATACTGTGAACATTAATGTACAGGTGGTTATGAACAGATATCAATATAGACTATACAATAGTGCAAGTGACTTGAGTGTGCATTAGTTACAGACATTAGCTATTAAAGTTACAGTGCAGTAGATGAGTTGGTGCGGTTATTAAAGGTACAGTGCAGTACATGAGTTATTGAAGTTATAGTGCAATACATGAGTAGATGCAGTTATACATTTACAGTGCAGTAGATGAGTTAGTGCAGTTATTGAAGTTACAGTGCAGTAGATGCGTTAATGCGGTTAATAAGGTCACAGTGCAGTAGATGAGTTAACGCAGTTATTGAAGTTATAGTGCAATAGATGAGTAGATGCAGTTAGTTATGCAATAGATGAGTTACAGTGCAGTAGAGAAGTTGGTGCAGTTATTGAAGTTACAGTGCAGTAAATGAGGTAATGCAGTTATGAAAGTTACAGTGCAGTAGATGAGGTAATCTAGTTATGAGAGTAGTCCATTAGTGCAAATGAGCATTCAGTGTAGTATTCCTGGTGTGCAAGTGAGCAGTATAGAGTGCAAATGATGCTGTGTGTATAAACAGTCCGAAAGAGCAGATACATGAAGTACTGGTGTGTACAGTTCAGTCATGAATGGCAGCCCTGTAGTGCAATGTAAACAATGTAATAGCAGCATTAAAGTTAAAGTTATGAGGGGTAGTGGAATCAGCGGGGAGCAGAGTTCAATAACGAAACAGCTCTGGGAAAAAAGCTGTTTCCTAGTCTGCTGGTTCTTGTCCGGAGGCACCTGAAGCGCCTGCCGGAAGGCAGGAGAGTAAACAGTCTATGAGCGGGGTGAGAGGAGTCCTTGAGAATGCTGCGAGCTCGACGCAGACAGCGTTTCTTTTGGATGTCCTCAATGGAAGAGAGTGTAGTTCCTGTGATGCGCTGGGCTGTTTTCACCACCCGCTGCAGTGCCTTGCGCTCAGCAACAGAACAGTTCCCGTACCAGACTGTGACACAGTTGGTCAGGATGCTCTCTATCGTGCAGCGATAGAGTTCACCAGGATAGTTGAAGACAGTTGACACAACGGTGACACAACCTGAAATATTTTTTAGCTAAAAGATGTTTCGCAACTATTTAAGGAGCACAACAGTGTTGAAGAAAACCGGATCAAGAGGGAATTGGAGAAACTCCATCAGTTTCTTAAAGACGAGGAGGAGAAATGGATCAGAACTATGCGGAAAGAAGTGAAATCTCAAGATGTGAAAACCAGGAGCGGACTTGAGCAGCTGTCCAAACAGATCTCAGACCTCTCAGAGCAGGTGGCAGCTGTATGGCAAGACCTGGAAGCTGAAAACATCACATTACTGCAGGTATAAACACTAGCACAGGACTGATCTCATCAGGATCCGTCTATGAGAATTGACTCCAAATGTGTGTGATAATCAATGTTTAGAACTAAACCTGAATTATTTCCCTTATAGAACTACACTGAAAACATAAAAAGGTGAGTTTTTTATCCCCATCTGTATTTTGATATAGAATTCGCACAGCTGTATTTTTTCTATTAACCCCAAATCGTCATTAATGTTCAGACTCCAATGCCCATCAGTTCCAAAGACATCTTTTGAATTTAAGAAATATCAACATCATCCCACCCAGACCATGATGTTTACCACCTGGGCCAAAATGCAGAAACTTGTGGAAAAAGGTCAGTTACAATCCATAATTTGACAAAGTTTGAAATAATTTAATAATGAGGCGTATCTTACTCTATTCAACCCTCTGAGACTAAAATTCGGTTTGCATTTGAAGGGCATCAGAGTTCTCAAATATTTTATGTGAACATTTTTGGATGGCTGGTGTCAAGAGTCACCTGAACGGAAGCATTGCCTCACCTTTCTTGAAACTCTATTAAAGGAAACAAGTAAAACCTGTCATGTTAGAGATGATGACTTAGTACATAGGCTATTAAATTAAAAGTGGTTAAAATATCGCATTTCAAACTTGAAAGTATTGTTACTTTATATTAGGCATATTTTATTATAACTCCATTATCATTAGTTAATTGTCTGCTGGTTTTTGGTGAGTCAGTCATCTTGCTTATGCTCCTAATCAGCCTCCAACTATCAACGCAAATAAAAGGCATTAGAGTATATACATTTCCATAATCATACAACACAGCAATAAAATATGACAACATATTTCCTTCTAAATCAAACAATGGTAAAAATATCATAAAAATCCTGTCTGGTCTGTTTAAGCATGATCTTTGTTTACAGCTCCTGTGATGCTGGACCCAAACACAGCCTCCAATAAATTGCTGGTGTCAAAGGATTGTTACAGTGTTCAACATGTCAAAAAGAAAGTGTCAGGACCTGAGAATCCAGAGAGGTTACATCTGGGAGTTCTGGCTTCAGAGGGCTTTAGTTCGGGTCTGCACTGCTGGGATGTAGAGGTGGGAGACAACGACCACTGGACACTGGGTGTGGTTGGGGAAACAGTCTACAGAAAAAGACTTTTCATAATGGATCCCAGGAGTCGTTTTTGGTGCTTTCGATATGTGGAAGGTATATACCGGAAAAGCAATAAGCCTATCAAACAAAATGAGAGGCCTTATATCATTCGACTGCAGCTTGACTTTGACAAAGGTGAACTGAAATTCATTGATTCCTTCAGAAACAAAAGTATGTGCACCTTCACTGGTGGATTTCCTGAGAAAGTGTTCCCATATTTCTGTACTGGAGATTTGGACAAACCACTGAATCTTTACCCAGGCAAATGAAACATAATTTACGAACTAATGATAAACCTGATACAAAAGCGTGATATTTACTGTTGACATTCCCACAAGAGAAGATACATTTCAGCATATTTTGTTTGTGTTTTGGTGCCACATAAGCAGGGTTGGGTTTAATGAAAGGGTTGTAGACCATCTTCATATTAATACTACTGTTATTAAAATCAATACGCTATTTTATGAACTTTTATTCAAGGTATTGGTTCGTGTAAATATTCAAGTTTTTCACCTCTGAAAAAATTGTTATTAACTGTTGTCAGCATGACAAAAATTATGCGGTATTGAAGTGCGCATGCCCGGTGGAGGTATCTGTATAACTTCTAGCCTAATACTGCGTTTGTGAAAACCTTTATATGAACATTGTATTGTGGAAAGTTGGAATTGTGTTAAACTCTTTGAAAATGAATCTCCGAAATGCTGTTATAGATATCTATAGTTATGTACCTAGCATTTCCCTATCAATAAAGCATTATGGTCTGTTCTATTTAAAACATGTGTTCTTTGTCATTCTTCAGGTACTATAAGTCATTTTCTGTATTTTGCTATGACATTGACAACAATTATTAATGCAAAAATTATAGTTTAGATTATTCATATAAAGTCTGTCTCTCATCTTTCTGGTTTTGTCAGGTTGTGTGACTCTGTAAAATCTGACAGGAACAGTGACAATGTTAAGATCCAGGTAAATTGTTTGTTTAATATTATGATCTTTAAAAATTGTTTCCACAACAAAAAAATAAAGTTTGTGCAAATTGGTTATGGGTGTGAAATACAAAGGGATTGTTTTTAATAAGTACACTCTGGGCCGACTGACACATGATGAATATCTACACAAACATCAATCACACAAATAAAAACAACAGCTCACACTCTAAGAAACAACAAATGTGCTTTCTACAGTTTCTTATGATGTAAACACTCTTTTGTGACAGTATTCAGGCACTATTTACACAACAGCAACAGGCAACTTTCACAATCCATGCAGCAGCCGAAATAACTATAAGAAATGTGTGTCAGTTTTACATGGTGAACACAAGCACACAGTGAAGAAAACACTTCCACTGTTTCTCCTATTTTGTATGGAGGACATGTTTGAAGTTTTCTTTGAGATCTCTGAAATCAAGATTCAATAACTAAAAGGCAAAAAATTCAAAACAACGTCGTCCTAATAATAAAAAGTAAACAGGTGAACTTCTCAAAAACATGCCCAGTTTCAAATTACAATATGTAATAACATACTTTATATAAAGAATAAAGCATATTTTGCATTTTGACATTATTTACATGTATTGCATTGACGTTAACAATAATGCTCATTATTGTAATACAATAATTTAGTACTGTTTAGTGCAGTATATGAGTAAAACATTACTGTTTTTATTTTTAATTTAATTTTAGCCAGTGCAACTAATTCTATTTCTAAAAATAAATCTTAAATCTTGTATAACTTTTATTTAATTGCATTACGGTAAGTAGAGTGATTTCCTTGCATTACACCAACACCAAAATGAGGGTTCAAAATTATCCATTTATGCCAAATAATGTCTTGATGCAAAAATAACTCAATGGTCATAGTAACAGGCTTAAATACAAAATATAACTTAAGTATATTATTGACAAACTTTCTGTGATTCATGGTATCATTTTCTGCTTCAAATCCATAATAACAGCACAGAGGAGATCAATTGAAATCTAAAATATTCTTAATTTTTTCTCTGGTGGTCCACTAAAGTATTTGGTGAGTATGTATTATATTTTAGAAGATCATTCGGGACAATATCTTAAACAACAATATCAGTATCATCAAACTGTTCCTGTTTTCACAGGCAAGAAAAGTTTGAATGATTTCATGTGTTTCTCTTACAGAACATAATTCAGAATGTCAGTTTTCACAAATCCTCCATTCACCTGCCGTCCACAGGGAGGACAGGTGAATTGTGATCTCGTGTCCTGTTCGCAGGAGGTGTGCGTGTGTTTCATGTAGAGTCGTGTTGAGCTGGGTTACAGGTCAAGGGGTCACTCGCAGGCAAGTTTGCTGTCAAAGCTGGACAGGCCGATGGCAAAGGCCTGCAGTGCACACATGGGGTAGTTAAAGTCCAGAGTGAAGATGTCTTCTGCCACCCGGCCAAACTGCATAACAATGTAGTCGGCTAAAAACACAACAGCACATAATCACTGCAGTACAGACAGACTACAAAACTACATAACAGACAGACACTTCTGTTCTACAAAATATCATGTGCTTTAAAGTCAGGTAACTTACGGTCGTTGTCGTGGACTATCTGAAAGTTCTTGACGGAGGCTTGCGTGACCCTGCCGTGGAAGTTCAGCACGTAGGACTGTGTGTCGTCATTCCACACCGGGGCTTTATTGTGTAGCTCTATCAGATTCTCCAGTGAGTGATTCTGCCATTTATTCAGCAGAGACTCTTGCTCCTAACACACACAAGGATTCAGTCCCGTCACAGTCTCTACCCCCATAATGATGATGTGATTGACAGACGTGAGCACTTACACATGTGGGCCGAACCGGAACCCGTTCAAAATTCATGTTCATGCCAGGAATAATCACTGTCATCTTCCGTGGGCCCTTAAATCCTAAAACATTAGTCTCCTGAAAAGAGAGACATTCATTAACACTGGGCTGGATCAGAGATATTAGAAGCAAGTGTATGTGTGTGCCTGCGTGCGTGCGTGAAAGAGTCTCTCTATAGCTATCTCACATAGCTGATAGCAGCGAGCTCCTGTCGCGTGTTGTTCTCCTCCAGCAGAGCTCCAGGGTTTTTCGTGGGGTTTGTGCCGTTATCATAGACCGTGAACTTAGTTCCCATCAGATTAGACCTGTGACAAACACACAACATCAGCCTGAGTTACAAACCCGTATACCCCTGACATTGCATCAGCACCATCAAGTGTGTATTCTGTCTGTGATCAGATCAGTCAGATGACTGTAAACAGTAAAAGTCTTGAGCCCTCACCTCAGTTTTCCTATAAAGCTCTCACCCTCACGGGACAGATCCGTGGCGTCTACAGATATCAGATAGTTTGATGTTTTGCTCTTTTTCCTCTTCCGTCCAGCCAATAAAAACACCTGTAGAGAGAGTGAGAGAGAAAGAGAGAGAGAGCATTAGTGAGAGAGGATTTATGTGAGCAGAAGTATGTGAATTTGACGGATCTTCACCTTCTTGCCGTCTTCCCTCTCAAGGTGCATGAAGTACGTGGGGTAGAGGCCGCGGTCCATGCCCTTCTTATCCCGTGAGATGCGACACTTGACTGTCACTCCCCGAGGAGCCGGACGGAGCACGAACTCCTCAAGATTATCCACCTCGATGGAGGAGCCCTCAGCGGTCGGGGAATTTAGAGGAACACACTCCTGAAAACAAATAAATAAATGACAGAAATCATTTCAGATTAAGTGTCACATACAATATTGATCAAGAATAAGTTCAAATGAAACGTATAATTCCTCTGACAGTTTCAGAAACCTCCCGTGGATCTCACCGTGGTGGATTTATTGCTGGACGCTGATGCGGGCCGAGTGCTTTCTGTGTGTGGAGAGAGAGAGCGGCTTCTCTCATCATCTTCATCATCTTCACTCGCCTCATCGTAGTTCATGCTGCCGGAAAGTCCTGAGAGGAACAGAGAGTTCGCGGAGCAGAAGATGAGAAACTCACGCTGTCATTTAAACTGAATCCACACAGACACACAAACACACTTCAACATCTAACCACACTACAGAGGAACTGTGTGCGAACTTTGACATTTGTGTAAAGATTCCCCAGAGTCAAAATCACAGTCTGAACAACAGCATGTGTCCAGTGTGTGTGTCTCACCGCGTCTCTGCAGTAGTGTGTGTATGTCTGTTTTGGGTTCGAGCAGTGTTTCAGTATCTGCGTCCGTCTCAAGCTCTTCTGTGGTTGGGGGGGACGGCTGCTGTGGTTGAATGACGGGATTGAAAACCTGGATTTTACTGCCCAGATCTGGACCCTCTGAACCCAGGAGTGCCGCGGGCCCGTCAATACCTGACAAACCAACAAACACATCCAATAATCTATAAAACACAGTAAACACAGACGAAGAGGCAGACCAAATAACAAGATTAACTCATTCATCCCAGGTGCATCCTTGGATGCTGTTTACTGTTTCAAAAAATCAATCAACACAAAATGAAGAAATTCACAACCACCCAAATTCAAAAAATATGTAAGAAAGATAAATCATCAAAAAAAATCTAGCAATGTTTCTTGTATATAAATAAAATATCATCAGATGAATACATGTTAAAGTTTAAAGTGAATATATGAAGACTCACCGTCTAAGATGATGTCACTGGCCATGTTGACGTGAGGTTCTACGAGGAGCGCCTGCTCCTCACAGCGGCGGGGCCGTGAGCGCCTCGGCCGTCCCTCTGGATTGGGCTGAACCATCAGCGGCTCCTGACGTTTCCTCCTCTGTTTCTGTTCCAACAACGCCCTCTGTGGACACAATGCCCATGTCACATGAATTACTGCTAAAACAAAATCTTATCCAAACGGGCAGGTCAACACAGCACCAGCTGTGCTCAACTGTGGGTTAATGTGGCCGGAGGCTTCTAAAAGAATATCCAATCAGATTATGAGACAGGCTCACCAGGGAGTATGGGTAATACAGCAGGACGTAAAGAAGCTGATGTTTCTATGGAAACTGAGTATAGAGCTACAGTCCTAGAATGCTCTGTTGTTTGAATATTGTAATATATCTTTCTTTTTTTAAATATTCAATAATGATAATAATGAAAATATCAATACTGATAATGTTATGTTGCTGATAAATATGTGATCGAGATTAAACAAATTTCAGTCTAGCAGTTAAGATACACATACACATCAATACATACACGGATATCGTGTTTAAGTTCGCACAACACTTTCTCAAAATTCACAGAAAGCTGCACAATTTCAAATATAAATTCCTCATACCTTATATATACAGATGAACCGAGTAATTCTGTTTCTAAATCAAGGCATCTCTTAAAACATGAGCGATAGATTATGATTTCCTTTCATTTCAAGAGAAACGGAAAACAGTGATGTAAAGCACAGGAAGTGATCAAGCCAGTGAGAGTGTTTGCTGAAATCATAGATGATGATGAAACAGAGTACCATTTCCACAAATACACCCACACAGCTGAAGACACCATACTCATCCTTACACTAGTGTGTGTGTAGGGATGGGATGAAAATGAGACAAAGAAATCAACACAGACACAGAGTTACGCTAACCGATGCTTTCATTTACCTCCTGCTATTTCAAACAGGAAATAATATGAGTGCTCATAACGGAAATAACATATCGTTGTGTGTGTGTGTGTGTGTGTGTGTGTGTGTGTTTGTACTCTCTTAACTATATTTTTGGGTTCATTTTTTCAAACGAAAAGCTTGTGGGTTCAGGTTTAGTTCTATAAGGTGAAATACCAACGTTGTAGACATTTGCTACCTCTTCCTGGATAAGAACTCAACCAAATTATGTTGTTCTTTTAATCTAATGCTGTGCAAATGTTTCTGTGAGGTTTAGTGGACACACAATATCAACAAATTAATGGAGGTCTAGACACTGGATTTCATGCGTGTGCGTGTGTGTGTGTCTCACCTGTTTCTCCAGCTTCTGCTGTCTGAGACTCAGACTGTCGTCCTCCATTGTGCTGAAACACAACAAAACAAGCACTTTCAGCATGGTGTGGATAAAGATCATGCACTTTTGTATTCAGGTGCAAAAATAAAACAAATGTTTCAAAAATAATTGAGAAAATGTTTCTATAATTCGTCGTACAATCCACAATATAATGCACCATCTAGATTACATTTACCTTTCCACAAAAAAAAATTCTAACACCATGTCTAAACCCTGACGCGGCGCGATGCAACACGACAACAGACATATAATAATTTAAAATTGTGTCCACACTGGATGGGGTGCTGTGCGACAATCACATTAGAACATGTAATGTGTCGTGTCGCATCACACCAGTCACGTCTGTAAAACGCGACTGTGTGTTTGAATTGAATTTAAAGGCACAGTTAATCCAGACATCACTGAATCATTCCTGATCAATCTGATGGGTGACAGTGAAAGAACAGGCGCTAGTAGCCGGCCAGTTCTCTCAGGGTGTTGCTAGGCAACAATAGTCACCCAAACCAAAGAAACCATGTTAAAAAAATCTCACCTACATGCACGTCTAAAAATACACACAAACACCCACATACACATGCAGATGCATAAAACACTACACAAACACAGTGCACTGATTCTCTTCTATTCTCACTACAGAAATGAAGGCCATACGCTTTACACGAAGAAGAACATGTTTGAAAAACACGAACACCATTTATTATAAATGCTAGTTAGCAAGCACCTAGCAACAGACCAAAAACCATGACACCTAGACAAAAACCTGCAACATGATGATGCATAACAGGCAGTGTGTATGCGTGCGTGGTACCTGGTCATCGCTGTGGACGCGAAGCTAGATGAACTTGAGGGTCTTCGTTTCCATGGTGATATGAAACAGACAAAAGGAGAAAACACGAGAGCAAAAAGAGTGTGTTAGTGAGAAGAACATCAGAGATAGGGATGAGAGCGCTGAACTCACAGCGACTGCTGGTGTGACAGTGTATGTGTGAGCAGGCATCTTAAGACGCACCTGTATGAATGTTTCATGTGTGACGGAGGTAAGATGACACACTTGTGCGTCTGATGTGACACCTGTGTAACAGTGGATACCTGTCCTGCACTTGAGGTAACAGCACATTACTGACACACACACACGACACTAACATGAGAGAGAAAGAAAGAACTAATAATCCACAGGTGAGTGTGACGGGTGGAAACTTCAGTTCTCTGTGGGTCTGCCGCTCTCAGTAGAGATCAACACAACACAAACATTACCTACACTCACTTACCTGTGAAGAAACATTCAGTACACTAAACAGTCAACAACAGTCCAATCATAACACAGTCAATTACTGCAAACACACAACTGTTCTCTTGAACATTCCCACTTTCATATTAAACACACATACCTGAAGAACTTTACATTAGCACATTTCCTTACTAAACCTCTGTGTCACGAGTGTGTGTTGTTGGTGTGTGTGTTCTACACAAACCTGTAGAACTTTACGCACGCACATTTCCTTGCTAAACCACTGTGTCATGTGTGTGTGTGTGTACCTGTATGACCAGCGGCTGTAAGCGGGCTGTAAAGAGTTCTTCATTGCCTCCGTGTCGAATGAGTGTGAATATGTGTGTGTGTCTGGGTTACAGTGTGTTCAGGTCACAAGGGACCATATGCAGGTGAGCCCTCGGGGTCGCTGGTTACTATGACAACAACACCCCACAGACGCCCTTTGAAAAGCAGGACGCACTCAGTGTGCGATGAGGAACCGATACATCAGTGAGCTACAAACACTTCCCCATCTAAATGCTCTCACACAGATGTGTAGAACCAGCACTGAGTCGCGTTTAATCGAATGCACTATTGTATTATGGCTGTATCAGACTGAAAAGATGCGATATATTGAGTAATAAACATCATTTGAAGATGCTGTTTTTCTGCTGTTGTGCTTGTAAGACAATACAGACAGCAACAATGGCTGTGATTTATAGTTTTTTCTGTACGTTTGGTACGCGGCCGTCAGCTGCATAAATTATAATAAATATAAATGCAAACCACATTCGTCTGATTCGCAGCGTGTCATTTCCTTTCGCGTCCCTGGTGATAGCAATCTCAGGCTCTGCTGTCCCTCCCTTATTCAGCTAATGGAGACTAATCAGACCATAATTACCCATAATAACACTCTATAAGACTCGTTCATCAGATCCAACCCAGAGACTGTGACATCATTCACCGCTACACTGTCATCCGAATGAAAACTCATGAACACTAGTGTACTTTTGTTTTTCATATACTATTTATACTGCTCTGATTCAAGTTGAGTTCATGGCTTGTAATTAAAAGATAAAAACAATGCATCAATCAACAGTGCTGAAAAAATTGCACAGATACATAAAAAATATTTTTATTCAGTCTGAGAGATCTTTATTTTTTTGAAGTACATCATTTAAGAGGCAGACACACACCAAGAAAGATGCTTTGTTTTTTCACATCTTTTGTTTTCAGCACCAGTCTGTTACACAAATGATCTTTACTGGTACGTAAGCTGAAATAGATGTTAAGAAGAAAAAATGTAGACAAGACACATGAGAGAAGATGCTGAAAATGATCCTGACAAACACACAATCAGCTCAGATGGGACTCAATGACGACCGAAGATCTCGAGCGGTAACACATTCACACGTGTTGAGCAGATTCATCAACACAGAAAAATCACAGATGATCTCTTATATTTCACAGTTCTCTTAACCATCAATGAAATTAAATGAATAGAATAGTCTCAGATGTTTCTCCTGAGAAAACGAGTTAGAAATGTCACAAACAACTCTGTCACTAGAGATGTCAACAATGTGTCAAACTGAGCTCAGATTTGTCGTCTGCAATCAAAACTTAATATTATTGAAGATCTCCGTATCAACTCAAACATTTCTCATCAAATTTAACCAAATCCTGATCATTTTACTTCTGCATTCTACATTCAAATCATTGTACACTCCATACTATTGGAGAAACATCTGAGATTAATGGCACCAAATCTCCTGGAAAGCCTCAACCACAGAAGAACAGTAAAGAACGTTTATGCAAATTCACAATGAAAAACGTGGTTTCGTTGTCAAGTGATGATCATCAATATCATCTGAGTCTGAGTAATCCGGCCATAATGACGTCACACCACAGCATCACAAACTTGAAATTCACAACTGGCACCTTTTAAGGCAATAACTATGATGATAATCACAAAGTAGAAGTAATGAGATATAATATGAACACGTCTGAATACCTTAGTACGGAATTGAAGTAGTTCAGTCATGCTTAGCTTTGACAGATGAAAATATATCATGTTTATCGGAATAAATTAATTCTGGAGCGATTTGCTGTGATTTACGAACGTTAAATTGACCACGAACGTTGTTTTTAGGATAATCTATAGAAGACTGTTTGGTGGTCGTCTGGTCTGGTCGTCTCTGTTATCACCCAGCTAACTGTTCCACTAACCTAACACCCTTTCACATACATCAATTCGCCCTCTACTTATCTTTCTTTTCTCTTTATTTCTCTGTTTACTTCGATTTTAACTGTTCTTGTCTTCTTTTGTGAATTCCTGAGTGTTACAGCTCGTACGAAACGCAACAGGAGCCGAAGACAAAACACAGAAAAGTTCCGAAAGACACTCGTGTCGATCACACACAGGCGTTCGCGCGCACATCAGTCCCGGACCAGGGGTCACGTTTTGATCATTTCTGAGAAGTGTGTTTTCATCTTTGTGTCTTACCTGCTGTAGTAACTCATGTTTATCCGCCGTTGCTATGGATTCGTCCGCTGCTGCAGCGTCGCGTCCCTGTGAGCAAAACCCGCTGAGGCCGTGACTTCACCTGCACGCATGCGCGGGCTGTGGCAGATGAACGCGCCTTCCACCAGGGGGTGCGCGATGGCCAGGAATGACAATTCGCTATTAAACGTAAGTTAGTAAATTCAAGAGTGTTTATTTTATAAAGGAAATGTTAACCCTAAATGTCAGAATATTTTTATATGTGTGACAAATGAGGTGTTTGAAAATGATTACCCCTGAGCAACCAGAAATAATCTTTCTTTACCAGTAATCACTAACGATTGGGCCTTCATGCCAGCGATGAAGAAGATACTTTGTATCACGTGACAACGCTTTCCGCTGTAAGTGTTGCTGTATATTATTTTTCAAAACGTATTACATTATTTTTTATTTATTTATGTAACTAATAAAATAAAACAATTTAAATACAAAATATAACATAAATAGATCATAAAAGAGATTCTTACCACATTTTCTAATTATTCTCTTGGAAATGGTGTCATTGTCAATTTTTCACTGGCCTGCCTTAGAAAAAAAATGTGATTTTTTTAATTGAAGAAGTTGAATTTGATACCTGACATCTCTACTAGGTGGCAGCACATAGTGTTTTACACGGTCAGCATCCTTTTTACAACATTCCTGTCTCCGCATGGTGGCATTTTGGGTTCCTTTTGGGATCGAACCCATGTCCACAGGATGCAAGCCTAATGTTCTTTTCAACAAACATCTGATTCAACACATGCATCACCAGTGCAGTAAAGAACTCTTTTAATAATGCATTTCTTAGTTTGCACCTGAGTACACATATGTCAAGAGAAAACAGTCCATAAAAGTCACACAGCAGGGCTGTATCTTAGGTCTTTTCTAAACGCAGCGTCACACGTCATTCAGCTTTCCAGGGAAGATTTGGGTCAGGAACGTGATCACTGAGGACGTGAGAGAACACATAGAGGTTGACGAGGTTATGATGAGAAAAACACAGCTGCTTTGACACTCACGCAAACATTAACAGGCAGTTCCTTAAAGAATGAGGCAACAAAACTTCTGGGAACTTGCTTCTATAGGATGAAAGATTTCGTTTGTCCATGTGCGCAGGAATTAATGAGGTCTTCTGGATCTAATTCCCGTTGTGTAGATTGAGACAGTTTGAATTGAGCTGCATGTGATAAGATGAAAATAAAGCAGATTTCTTGTGAACCGTGTACTGGGAGGCATAATTCTCCACTGCTCTGTGGAACAATACAGCGATTGCTCCACGAACAAACATAACATCAAATTAACACTGTTAGTACACGCAGCAGTTTGGTTTGGGAAAATAAATGACACATGATGACAGAAGACAAACAGTCCAGCTCAGGAGAGAGAACTGACATCATTCAAATCCTGTTTAGGTCTATGTGACACATTTGTTATTCAGTAATCTGTTCTCTAAAAATTTCCAAAAGAACCACCCTCAAACATTGGTTTTGGGAAGTGTATTACACATAACTATAAGTGTGTGAAACAGTGTGAATTTGCTGTAGATCATTATGTGTGTTTCCTGGGGATCAAACCTGAACCTTGTGTTCAAAATGCAATGCTTTATTAACAGAACTACAGGAACAAGAACACTATGTTGTGTGAATGGCAAAGACCCATGTTGTACTCTACAGATTCCACATTTTATACAGTGTGTGCGTATGTGTGTGTGTTTACAGGACAGTATGGAATATGACCAACATTCCCAATGTGGATTGTCTGATGAGAAGCCTGTTGTTTTGTTTAATTATTACTGGCATCAATCTGCAACGTGACTATGCAGAAAACCAACTAAAAGAAATATATACTAAGTATTTTACTCAGAAATTTCTTTGTATTTATGTCTTATTTTCAAATACAAATGTCTAAAGATTTTTAAGATAAATTCACTTGTGAAGAAACATTTTGTTAAGGATATTAAGTTTCGTAAGATTATGCTCAAAACAAGCATGACTAAAACTCATTTTAGACTCATTATTAAAGGTCATCTTCTTCTCAGTGTATCTTGATTTAAGAATGTTCAGCTAGTTGAACTGAAAAACTGTCTCTATTATATGTTTCTATAACCAATTGTATAACCTATACCACTTGTGACATCTTTAATTTCCACAAAACATGACAACCAGTCATGTTTTGGAGCATTTTTTTAGGAATGGAGATGGTTGTTATATGGCCTAAAAGACAGAACGTGATCTGGGTAGGAAACAATCTCTTTCAGGACATGACGTTCTTTGTGATGAACGTGCAGACCTGAACAAACTTCACATTTCATCACATAGGCAGTTATTGAAGCGTTCTTAAGGCAGACCAGCCTCAGTAGGTTATGAGCGTCCGTCTGTAAACCATGAAACAAAACATCAAGTTATATAACAGCCTCGATGACTATAAAGAGTTCAGTCAAGCAGAAGAATCTGACAATTATGTGAGACAAAACATGACTGTGACCACCCTTTTATTTTGGAAACGTCTGAGTTCCGGTGGATGATTCTTAAGTTATCCAAATGTCTAATTCATCTTCTTCACTACACACAGATGAAAACGGATTGTTAACTGATTGAAATGTATATACTGTACGTAAAACAATGCAAACAAATGTATCAGGTATGATAGATCACAGGATCTATCTCACCTGTATGAGAAATACTTCACAACCGACCCCCAAGACTAACAAACTCTCACAAACAATTTTGTTATGAGATATTGCAAGGGATGAATATAAGAGTGGTCAATTTTTGGACAAACTTAAAAGGATCATAATGTTTACAAGGACAATGGTACAAGGACAAAAATTACGATTAGGCCTACCCTAGTTGTTGTTTGGCATTTTGACATATTTCTGCTGATAAAATGCTCCGAGCACTGTATTCTATTTTGCATCCATCTGTGTCAATACCCACACATGATGACCGGGGACCCGGCATCCCCCCCACAACTCGGCGCTCTTAAACCTGCGCACATACCGATGTTTCGAGGGCAATACAGGCGGTGTGTTTAAGGTCCAGACTGCAGGAGGTTTATGAAGAACACACATGCAGCTGCAAACCTTTGAGATTCTTTGAAATTCTCGTTTCATTCTGTGAACTAGACAATATTTCTATCAAATACCAAATGAAAAGTTTGTTTTAGACATATTAGAACAAAAATTACAAAAAGATGTAATGTTTGTAGATCTTGTATACTGTGTTTTATGATCATTTAAAAAATAAATAGGAATAAGCCTGATATTTTGACACCTTTCATGTGACTTTGCATATTTATTGTGTCTTTCACATTGCTGTTGGGTGACTTTCTGTCACTCCTGAGGTTTGTTTCTATTGAATTTCAAAAGACGCTTGACTGGATTTGCCATACTACATTCAGAAATGCTGATGAAAGGCAAAACTAAAGTGAAATTTTACCACGGCTGTACATGCAGAAACTGCAAATAAAGCTGCGGGTTCATGTTACCTAATGAGTGAATGTGCAGAAGTTTGTGTTCTGTTCATCACATGCAGTTCCATGTAAGATCACGTTCAAGTCACATTTTACTCTAATCTCAAAGGGACAAAATATATAAATTTCTATCTATTATATATGCAACACACAAAACAAATAACATATGAAACACATGCTTCATTCGTTTTGAACTAAAAAAAATCTTTAAAAAATGAAATCTACTTTTTATTCTCACTGTGCAGTGCATAGGCCTACTGTATTAATATTGATGGGTTGCTATTAAACTATTCATCTTAAAAACATGTTTAATGTTTTCATTGTGTTTTAACCTATCCTTAAAGTTGATAGTATCTGTCTGTAAGATGTGTTCACACCTCCAGTGCTGTTGAGCTCTTTTGATGTTAGCACTTAGTATTACATTTACACATGTAAAATCCAGTGACGATTAATAATGAAATCATAATTTGTATCGTGAATATTATCATTCAGCATCAGGTAAATATTGAAATCAAGTGCTAAAGTTCTGCTGATAGACTTCAAACCTATTCTATCTATTCTATTTGTTTGAGTAAATTAATGTTAGTACTCCGCTAAAGACTGATCTGATTGCATAACGAATAAAGGCAAAGTGCAGAAGAGCCATTAAAATGACCCACAGGCTTGACCTAATTTTGGGTGAAAAGAAGAAAGAATGTGTACAAAAATGAAATTTGAGTCAGAATGCATACCTGTGCAATGAGATCATGACACACGAATGCTCACAACTCACTGTCCAGAATGATTGACGACTCGCTGCTGTTTTGACAGTGAAACCTGCGGCAGAACGTACCAGAACCTCAAGAGTTTAAGCACAAGTTAAAACAGGTTTGTTGAGGTCTGGACATCTGATGCTGTCAGAGAATCCCCATACAAAATGACAATGGTGATTATCATATCCAAGAACGATAGTAAAGGATCAGGAAACTTTATAAGGGAATGCTGTCCATTTGACATCTGTAGGAGCTTCTTGGAATGACAAACGTTCACTCCCTGTAGAAGACAAACATCACAACAGCTCACTGTGAGTTGGAACAGAGCCCTATAGAGTTTTAATTCAAGTGTGCTCTTCTTTGACAGGAGGTCTATTTCTGCGAACCGACCTTCCAGAAATACATACAGTAACTTGCAGTAAGCACACATGAACCTGATCACAAATGACCGTTCTCAAACGCCTTATGTCCACGTTCATTTCAATTCCCTTCAGAATAACACGCAGGGAGCACACATGAACTATATTTCTGCATTAAGCAGTATGTATTATGTGCACTGCGTATAAATACTTTGTATATTTCCATACATACCCGCAGGCAGTAGACTGCAATATACAGTACTATACAGTATACACTGCAGCTTGTATTTACATAATAACAGATATATTGTTTCGTGTGAATAGCTTCGTCTTCAAAATTTGACGGATTCATTGAGAACACTTCCATATCTCTCTCAAAGGTTTAATCTCCTGACAACTTCATTTTGAAACCTATGCACATATAGCTTAAAGACACTTTGCATGTATTCACACGTTGAGCAGCAGCGGTGTCAGGGTTCACTTTGGGAAAAACGAAATAATCTGAATTAACTCAAATAAGTGTGTTTGACTGAGAAACCCTTTGTTTAGAATCTAGAGACATCCAGGATCAATTAAGTGCAAACAAGAGCAATAAAATGCTATTATTCATTACGCATAGTAAATATAAAATATATTTAATAAAAAAATAAACTACATTCGTTGATAAAAGGTAATGGTATTGAAAATTCTCAAATAGGAGAATGTTGAATGAAATGAATAAAATAACAAGTATGAAAAAAAACGACAAGTCTCTCTTCGTCTAGACACAATATTATGAACGCAAAAAAACAACTAAATTAATGACAAGCAATGATCAAATTAACCACTCAAATTACGCACGGAACCAACCCGTCAATGACTCCAGCCCACCCGCTCTGTGTGCGTGTCTGTCTGTATGTCTATATGTATGTGTGTACTTATGTATGTATGTATGTGTGTGTGTCCGTGTGTGTTTGTGCGTGTGTGTAACTTGATGCCCAAGGAGGGTTTACCATCACATGGTGGAAATTTCCACGCACTCCTCCCAGTTAAATGGGTTTGATTTAAAATAGCAACCACCAGTTTGAGTTTGTCTTCACCCTGCGAGATTTGCGGTAATTCCTTCAGGATCCAGGTGGGTTCTCACAGGCAAACACATTTATTTATTGAGATGAAAGTGAAGTGTGTGTGTGTGTGTTTGTATGATATATATTTATATATAAAAATGGTGCAGTTAAACACTGCTTTGTACAGTAACGTTATAACGTTACTGTTTACTCTAAGTCATTGATATGGTTTACTCTAAATCAATCATACTTCACAGTAATGAAGTTATTAAACGTCTACGTTTAACGTAATAAAAGCATTAAGCGTTGTGTTGTTTTGCAGTGTTATTCGTGTAACATTTGCATGTAATTCTTTCCACCACCTCTATTTTAAAGAAGGGTGTAGCCGTGCACGGCTATTCAAGCGCGCAAACGTAAACATTAAACGTGCAAAACAGTAAAGGTTTACTTACTCTACGATTCGCAACCGAATACGAGTTTTTTACTATTTTATAGCGTTTTGATGCTTTCGCGCACACAAAGCGTTTGTGTTTGGCGCGCGCTAGCGCTCGAGCTCGACCCTGCAGAATTAAAGAGTCCTGTACACGTTACTCCCACTCACTTATTCAAGTGCAATCTCATAATATAGTTTGATTTTACGACGTTTGTGTCAAGATAAAAGGGTTTGGTAGCGTGTTTCCATGTTTGTCACAACAACGCTAATTACACGGAAACGAGCCTAACAAGAGACACGTGCTTGTGCATTGAACTTTAAATGGTGTTTTGAAAAACAAACGTTCACGTTTACATTAATAGACATGTTTGCATTAAAACCCATGTGTGTTTTTTTACAACTGAAGTTAAACACGGAATAGTTGGCGTGTTGTGTGGTCTGCTGGGGGTGGCCATCGACTGTTGCATTGGCACAATGCATACAGGGAGGTGTGGGCAAGCTTTATGCAGCTTATTGAATGTTTGGTTTTTATCTTTATCTTGTTTATTACTCTGTCTGGTGCTAATATGTGGGGTTTGACTTGTATTATGTTTTACAATGTCAGTGAATGGTTGATACTTGCCATTTGTGGGAGAAAAGTTGAAATACCTGTGTATTCCTGTATCAGTTGTTTTTGCGACACTGGGAAATCATATTAACTGATCCTGGATCTGATTTCAGTGATAGAACTGTTATAGCACATGATGTGTGAGCTATATTAGTCTCATATGGTGTGTACATGAACTGCTGTTGCATTGAGGTTTATGGTAATCTGGAACATTCTGTTCATTCACGCACATGTTAAACTCTCATAGCTGTTGATGGTCCAACCATCCATAATTCATGACTTACAGATAGACACTTGGTTGCTTTTTATCGTATGTAAATTAGTTTTTTACACCTAGACCTCTATTTATTTAAAGTGTGGCATGCACAGTCAGTATGCTGGTTAATTGTGTCGCTGTCTATTGTGTGATGTAATGTTGAGGATATAGCCTTCTAAGAAAGTAGTTTGTTGTCAGTGTTTTTCAAACACTGGTTGATTTGGTTGAACTTCATAAATTGTTTTAGAAGAAACTCGCTGTGCAAACACACAATTCAGCCTCTTCATGAACAATCATTAACTTTACAGTGACATGTGTTTATCAATGTGTCTGTTTTGTAGTTCGCAAATTTCACAGTAGTTTGCTTTGAGGTACATCACGGAACGTCCAGTACTTGCATATTATTTTATAACGCACCACCATCAAGGTTTGTTTGTATTTGCCAAAGCGGACACCTGTCAATCATTTCAGTAAGACCGGAGTACGCTGAGAAAGTTTGACTTCTACGATCTAAGTACACTTGAACCTTAGTTGACTGATTAGGGGTCTCGTGTATGTGTGTACAGTCTGCACAGGTATTTCAGGTAGCAGTGATGGATTTGGAATGCACTTCATAGGTACGCTCAGGTGACTCAAATTCAGTTCCTTTCAGAAATTGGTACAATATTTGGTTAAAACAGTCCCGTCTCAAATGCAATCTACTAAAGCTGCAGTGCAACAGGACGACGCCCAGCAGTCTGTCTGCTATATTTATTTTGGCATTTATTGAGAGTATGAAACATATACCCAACACAGATGAAGCCATAATGTTCCTGTCAACCTGTGCCTGTTTGTTAAGAAAGATGCACAGAAATCATCTCTTTATGTGTCTTTCATTAGGAATATAAAGAAAGGCTTAATGCTATATAACTTATAATTATACCACCTTACCAAGAGAGTTTTAGTTGTGTCAGGACTTGTTTACCGAAAAATATTTGTTTTGCTGTTTGGCATTGGGACATTAGGAGCACAAGATCTCATGAATGACGTTGTCATCGTATGTCACACTTTTTAAGGGTCAAACTATATGATTTTACAGGTTTAAAGTTAAAGTGAGACGCTCGGGTCAGTTTGGTACAACATCTCTGATGACATAAGCAATGGATAAATCAATAAACTGATAAGATCATGAACAGACAGAAGATAACAAGGACGCGACAAATAGAAAAATACGCATCCTCGAGGCTTTAACATTCTAGATTTCCTTTTTTATTAAGTCTTGCTGTTTGCCATAGAAGGTATGGTAATGGGCAGCTAACATTTTCTACTGTTGTTTCTAGCTGAGGGTTTGCCATGTTCATATGGAGAGACTCTTAAAGGGACAGTACACCTAAAGTGAGAATTCTTTCATGATTTATTCATCCTCATGTCATTTCAAACCTGTGTGACCTTCTGTCTTCTGCAGAAGATATTTTGAAGAATGTTGTTTACCAAACAACATTGAACTCTATTGACATCCTTTGTAAGAACACAAAACCACATTTCTCAAAATATCTTCATTTGTTTTTTTTCACAGAAGAAAGAGTCACATACAGGTAATAACCACTTAAGGGAGAATAAATGCTGACAGAATTTCTATTTTCTGGTGAATTGTCGCTTTCACTTTTAGATTTGCAAATTTTTGTCCATCCGTTTAGAGCAATCAACAGCTCAAAGTTGCAGTACTAAAGTCTACTTCACACAACATAGTTAGAAACAAAAATTTTAAAACTAGCCTTAAGTACTTCTTTGGATCGTCCTTAAAGTCGACACTGAACGGAAGGATAGATTGTCTTTTCTTCCATATCGGCATGTACCCGAGTGAAACGACTTCTGAAATGAGAAAAAAATGCAAGGCGGGACTTTATTTCATCCACCGACAACTGATTGGATCGTTAAAAGATTTGAATGGCAGTTTGCAATCTGTCAGTCATTGCAGCCCCACCCTTGCGCCATTCCTCATGACCAGAAGACGTTTCCAGATGGGGAGGACGTGTATGGTTTTGAGTAAAAAGTTTACAAGTGCAAATGAATAAATAAATAAAAATATGTGCACGGATAAATCATTTATTATAAATACTTCAGCACTGTGTAAAACAATAAGAATTATCCTTTCAATTTCTGTCAAGTGAAATACATCTGTTCTGTGAAGTTTTAGCCACACGGACCAATGAGCAGCATCTCAAGTCTCTCCTAGCAAACAATATTAAAGATTTTTTTGTGTATTGTGTCATTTCAGTTTTATCATTGAGTAGATGGCACATTAGGTGGATACATATCTGTAATGTAACCTAAAACCGTATGGAGGCTCTGGGTGGATAATCTTAGAGCTAAAGAATATGAGTCCCGCTGAGGGTTTGACATCCTCTATTACACAGACCTTGATGTTTTTAAGTGTATACCACTTTGAGAAGTCACATTTCTTGTGAAACCATGTCAAATTAGGCCCCACCCAGTTTGTGAATTTGTGTGAATATTTGGTTATTAACTGTGAAATTGAGCTTTGAGGGTGTTAGTGTGTTGTCTGAGTTCCTCAGGGTGTTTTGACCCTTGTGCCGGAGCAGCTGATTGGCTGATAGGGTTGAGAGGAGTGACTCCATATTAGGAAAAGCCTGTGATCACAGGAAGCATTTTCTTCCTTGAGATGGGAGCACCTGCATCAAGACAGTAAGTTTTTTTTTTTTTATGATTTTGGGGTATTTCACGATTTTTCTTAATGTGATAAGGAATGCTTATCTACTTTAGTGAGAACTCCTTTTTGTTTGATTTTAAGTTTTCCATATATTTTTGTAATGTATATAATTTTGTAATTTATATTATGTTTATTATACGTAGGTCTTTACGATAAAATGGTTTTAGAAAACAATATTTGGATTGCCTCCATTGGTTTGACTGGGACCAGTTCTGTGGAGTGATGTGATGTACTGGTTGAGATTTAGTTTAACCCCCGTCATGGTTTTTTTTCTTTTGAAAATCAATAAGAAAAGTTTATTATCCTAGTATCAAAGGTTTAAAATGTACGGATAGATTTGGATATTTTTGAATTCAGTTCAGGTTTAGTCTCTGGTCAGTGACCTCGCAATTGTTTGTGCACACGCCATCAGATGTGCACGCTGATTGGTGGCTGGAGTCAGGCCGTCCCGTGGTGTCCTCAATATCTGTGTCCGTGAGGATGAACAACCCCATCCACCCACCAGATTCTTGCCTCACTGCAAACATTAACTGATGCAACGCCTTATCTCCAACTCGTTTTTGGAAGCCCGTGTGGCCCGGAGTGACGCAGGTGCTGGTGGTGGGGGTCAGCTGGGGGGACGGGGGGAAACACCCAATGGTTTTCGATCTGAGCATTCTGATTGGTTAAAGGGGGCCCTCCCAACGTTCTTTATAGCTGCCACTCACCTCCGGGGGCTAAAAGCGAAGCTCATCCTCGTTCTGTCAGCACATCTCGTATTCTTCATCTGAGCCGGCACACGCTGTGAGTAACCAATCCACCTCTCTTTCAAATGATCTGCTTAAAACTAGAGAAGCTTGGTTCAGTTTGTGTGTGTTCTGCAGCCGCTGGTGTGTTTAGGTGTGTGTGTTTATTCACTTTGAAGTCTCTGTGTTTCTCGTCGTAAAAAGCCAAGCTCATTCCAGCTGTCTTGAGATCTAAAGAAGACCGGGTTCAATTCAGTCTTATCCGGTCTGCAGTTTATATGAGTTGCTTTGGTTTTTCTCAAATGTTGCTCTTTCAATGCTCATTAGACATATCAATTTTTTTGATGTACATTAAAAGTATTGAGCTATTAAATTGATATCTCAGATCTTTAATTCTCTGGAGGTCTTTTGAGAAATGTTTGAGATTATGTTGCAAACTTTTGGTTGGTCCGAGCACAGTTTGAAATGTTGTTGAGATCTCGACTTGAACTGGAGAAAAGAATCTCAGGAGGCAGGTGAGGTCTCCATTTGCTTTCCCTGTAATCTCAACGCTGTCATGGAGACAAAATTGTGCTGTTAATGAGTGTTTTCTGACTGACTTTGTTGAATGATCAAGGTGTGGTTTCTTGGGTCACTTGTCACACCAGCTAAAACGGTTCTGATCACTAGTTGAACTGGTTTTACTCGACTGGAGTTCATGTGACGTAAACAAAATTGCCTGCTTCGTAAAATTCAAGGTGGATGGTATGACAATAATTATGTATTGCTGTATGATTATTTTGAAATACAGTATACATATTAGTATGTTTAATTTTACATACAGTAGTTATGTGGAAATGTATTGAAAAGTAGATCAAATGTATCTCTTTTGATATATTTGTATATTTTTGTTTCATCATACACAGCTTAACAACAATTAAAAAGTATTTTTTGGGTGCGCTGTTCTCTGTATTTTCAGATTAGTCCATCGTCATTAAATTCGCAATTCAGTTTCCTGAACACTGACGCACATGCAAATATATCTACGGCTATAATATCGCAATCCCATCATAGATATACTGTCATTCGGTATGATAGATTTATTTTAAAGAAAAAAATCTGTGATTGATGAGGCGTTACCCTAACAGTAAAGCGCCACACCTCTGTATTATTTGCCTGGTACCTCATGCCAGGCATGCGTTCAGAACTTCAGTCCTTGGACTGTTTTCAGCTTTCCATGAGACTATCGTTTCGGGACGAAGTGGTTATGAATTGTATCAATGAGGTCTTTGTGTATGTGAAGAGGAGGATTGTGGGTAATTGGGGATGTTAGAATGGTTCAGGAGTGGTTTGGCTTGTTCGCTGCATCATCAGAGGTTTATGTAATGTTCTCCTTCTTCATTGGCACGGACGGATCACAGAAAGGTTTGTGCTTCCCATATTCTAGGAAAAGCTGACCTGAGGCCAGTAAGTGTTGGCAGCACATTACAGGTGTTTGCTGGACTGGACAAAACGTGGCTGATTTCAGAGCTCGGACGTTACGGACCCTCAGATACATGAGTCCTCAACCAAACAATTGAACAATACATTCGAAAGCTTTCCTGTGGGTCAGTGCTTAGAGCATGGCCCTACAAGCAATGCAAAGGTCTTTGGTTCGATCACAGGGCATTGCACATAGTCCTAAACAAATGTATAATACAATACAATGTAAATTGATTAAAGTGTCTGCCAAATGCGTAAATGTAAATAAAAGAGAAAGAGAAAACTGACGTCACAGACCTCGGTTCTACATTTATCCCCTCTTTACTGTCCATATGTGTGTGTGGACATTTTGAACCAAACATATTGTGATCAGATGTGTCAGAATGTGTTATCATTAAGTTCTTAAAGGTTATAGATCAGGGTTTGATTCAAAGGTTGTAGGTTCAAAGGGGGAGTTCATGAGCTTTCATTGTGTGTTATATTTTACAAACTTTTCTTTCAGAAAATATCCTGATCACGTCTGTAAACATGGACCGCATGGAGCTGAAGAATGTCAACACAGAGGCGGACGATGACAGCAGCTACAACGAACCCATGGATTCAGAGAAGGCCACTATGAGCAGGTCAGAGACCCTCAGACCTCTGTCAGTGTTTTATATATTTGTGTGTCTGTGACGTGGTTCAAATCGTGTTTTCTGTCAACTCCAGTCAGTTCCTGGATGAAGATGATGCAGAGAGCCAGAAGTTTCTCACTAATGGAATGATGAAGAAGAAGAAATATGAGGAATACGATGAAGAATATGTAAATATTCATCAGTCTGATTTTTAAGGTTTATGTTCTTTCTTGAGTCATTAATTAACGCCCCTCACTCTCTTTCTCTCTCTCTCTCTCTCTCTCTCTCTCTCTCTCTCTCTCTCTCTCTCCCTCTCTCCCTCTCTCTGCCCCCCTCTATCTCTCTCTCTCACTCCCTCTCTCTGCCCCCCTCTCTCTCTCTCTCTCTCTGCCCCCCTCTCTCTCTCTCTCTCTCTGCCCCCCTCTCTCTCTCTCTCTCTCTGCCCCCCTCTCTCTCTCTCTCTCTCTCCTAGCATCCGGGTCATGCATCTTTCGGAATGTCCGTCTTTAACCTTAGTAATGCAATCATGGGCAGTGGAATTCTGGGATTGTCATTTGCCATGGCCAACACAGGCATCATACTGTTTATGTGAGTATATTTGTAGGCAGAGCTGTTCACTATTTGACCTGAGCAGCTTTTCTTGATGCCAACATAGCTTTTCAATTGTTTGCAATGGTTGCTTTACTTTTTTATGTTAAACGTGTTCAACTTTGGGTAAAACGCTGCACTTGTCAATGCTTCTTTACACTGCTGCCCAATCACAGTGCAAGAGGGGCGGGTCAAATAACACCCTGACCACTTGGCACATTCTATTTGTACGATGAATGAAAAACAAGTCAGAAGTAAATTTTTCTGGTCTCTGAGTATCCATGTCTGTACCAGACTACCACAATGTTAATGTGCAATCCTTAACCTTTGCGTCTATATCGGCACTTTTTTATTTACTTATCTTTACGTGTGTTGAAGTTAAATGATGTCAAACTAACATTTCCAGTAAAATTAGACTTGACCGCTCAAATTATAAATCATTATTTTAAGTTTACTGTTACAAGTTGCGGTAAGGTAAGGAGACCATTTAGAAAACAGATTTTCTGTGGACCCTTTCGCTAATTTCCCAAAATCAAAGAACAAAGAACTCTTTAATATAAGGAATAAGAAACGCTTTAATATGTGATGACTAAACAAAGGATCTGTGAATTCAGTTTCTAGTACCACTTTTCTTCAAGGGATACTTCACCCAAACATTTAAATTCTGTCATTGTTTACTCGCCTTAGAGTTGTTTCAAATCTGTATAAATGTCTTTGTTCTGATGAACACAGAGAAAGACATTAGGAAGAATGCTTACATCCAAACAGATCTTGCCCCCCTTTGATGCCCATAGTAGGAAAAAATAACTTTGTCATTGTTTTTGTTCTGTTGCACACAAAAGACATTTTGAAGAATGTAGTAAAGCAAACACTTCTGGGTCACTTTTGACAACCATTGTATTTTTTCATACTATGGGAGTCAATGGGGGGCAAAATCTGTCTGGTTATAAGCATTCCTCCAAATATCTTTCTCTGTGTTCGTCGGAACAAAGACATTTATACAGATTTAGAGCAACTGGAAGGTGAGTAAATGAAGACCTTATTTTGTTTGCCGCAAATGATTAGATCAGTTAAAGAAAGACTACTGTGCAATTTCCCCAGCTGAGTTTAGAGGGCATTTGTGTGGAGTAACCTGGAAAGGATTTTATCTAGGAATGCGCTGGAGGACATTGTGTGATGGTGTGTCATAGTTTCAGACTGGTGGAGGAGAGAGACCTGCTGGTGTCTTTGACAGATGTCACTGTGTATATATCACACATGAACCCAGGCTGAAGCAGACTGCGAGGATATTTATAACTCAACTTCTCGTCTGCTGTGTGTGTGTGTGATTGACAGCAGTCAGCTGTGGACACCGCAGTCCCACTGACCTCACATTCTCTCCACAGCAGATAAAGTGAATGCACACCTTTACTGCCAGCGCAGTTATCTCTCGTGTATTCTCTGCTGCTAATGTCAGGTGGTTATTTCTGCCCGTGTCAGGTGACCAAACCACCATTAAACTCATTTCCTCTCGCTGACAGACAATGAGGTGTGCTGCTGATTTTTGAGGGTTTGAACGGCAGTTGTTGTTGGTTTGACGTTCAGTTCATTAGTGTGAGCATGAGGGCAGGAGATGATCAGACGCATACTCTATACTCTATATGTACACGCTCTGCATTTAGAAATGCCTTCAAAATAAACACCTCATAAGGTCACAGCATGTTATGTAAAGCTGCCTTTTTTTGTGTTAAAAATAAACAAAAATCTGCTATTGAGCAAGTGGTTTGTAGGGATGCACCGATGCATCGCCACCAATATAAATCAGGCGATATTGGATTCATTTAACACCATCGGCATATCGGCAATAGCATGAAAACGGATGGTTTATTAATTTACTGCATGGAGGCAATGAGTTGCATGTCTGAATAATTAAATGTTTTTCTCTGAGCAAAATAATTAAATAGCAACAGCTAGTTTATTAAAGAAAAGTTCAATTTTGAGTCAAATATGAGATAACGTTGTCAATAAAAGAAATATTGGATAGCAAAGATCACCTTTTGAAGATTGTCACGTTGTCTCGTTGTGTTTTTATCTTAACTTGTGCCTCTCTTAATACGTTAAATGGATCCAATTCATGTTCGGTGAAATTAATTTAATGCTGTAAAAACTAGCTAGTATTTTTAAGTACTATGCAATTGACCAATATTGTAATCAGATGATGGTTGTTTGTTAAAATTGGTATCGGCCAAAAAAATTCCTATCGGTGCATCCCTAGTGGTTTGATGTTATTTGACTTCGACACGTGAAGTTAGACTCAAAGTAACCTGCAATCTTATCATTTACACAGAGATGAAAAGTTGAAGCTTTAACAAAGACAGTTCTGTTAGGATTGTCTGATTTTTTTATTTTTTTATTTAGCACTTTATGTTCAAGAACCGTGTATTTAGACAGAAGGAGACCCGCCCGCTGAGCACGCATGATCATAAAAAACTTCTTTATCAATTCTGATTTCTCTATATTTTAGAATTCTTCTTTTTGGTGTGGCCATTCTGTCTCTATACTCAGTTCATCTGTTACTAGTGACTGCAAAAGAAGGAGGTGAGTGTGTCCAGACACACAAACACACACGCTGATTAATGAAACGGATGCTTTAACGGTGTTTCCCCGCAGGCTCACTGATCTATGAGAAGCTCGGAGAGAGAGCGTTCGGCTGGCCGGGGAAGATGGCAGCCTTTGGGTCTATTACTCTACAAAATATTGGAGGTAAAAAGTGACACGCGGCTAAATATTGTTTTGTGCAGGTTGTTATTGTCTGTTATGTAACAAGATGTGTTTGTCTTCAGCCATGTCAAGTTACCTGTTCATTGTCAAGTACGAGCTGCCGGAGGTCATCCGAGCTTTCATGGGTCTGGAGGAAATTTCTGGGTAAGTCGTCACCTGCCGATCATGTGAATTTGTATGTTTATGAGGAGATTTTTTTTCTCTGATTTTGATTGGTCGTTCTGCTTGTTTATTTAGTGAATGGTACATGAATGGGAATTACCTGGTGGTGTTTGTGTCCATCGGAATAATTTTACCCTTATCCCTGCTGAAGAATCTGGGTAAGTCCTTCGTGTTTATGTGTTTGATGTTGTGTTGATAGTGTCGGGGTGTGTGTAAAGCTCACGGTGGTCTCGTCCTGCAGGATATCTTGGATACACCAGTGGTTTTTCTCTCTCCTGCATGGTGTTTTTCCTGGGCGTGGTACGTTTACCTTTCAGTCCATAATGTTTGTTCACCTTTAACTATTTGTTTGTAAAAGCACACGTACGTGACCGTGTATATTATGTCGTTGTGACGATAAAAACTGCAAAAAATCAAGATTCAACTCGCATCTGTTAATGTGTTTCTCTCTCGGACAGCTGATCTATAAGAAGACGATTCTCCCGTGTCCTCTTCCCTTCTTTTACCAACACGACTCTAACATGAGCGCTAATGGATCAGACGCGTTGGGTATGTTTACACTTCAGAACGCCTCGGTGCTGGCGTATATCTCTGAAACGGCTGTGAACGGACCTCACCTGGATCCTCACGCACATGTCCACGACTCCACAGTTCAGTTCACGGCACACCCCGAAGGCGCAGAGGAAATGTGCACGCCCAAATATTTTGTGTTCAATTCTCAGGTGACGATACACGTGACGTTTGCATATACGTCAAATGTTAAACTTGTAGGATGAGCCTTGTGTTGATGTGTAAAAATTTTTATTGTTGTTTTTTTTAGACCGCTTACACCATTCCCATTCTGGCCTTTGCGTTCGTGTGTCATCCTGAAGTTCTGCCCATTTACAGCGAACTGAAAGAGTAAGTTGAACACACCCAGAAACCCAAAACTTGGATTTTAATATTCGGTTGTATGTTGAATACTGTTGCGTCATCCACTCACGTGTTGTGTGTGTTTTCAGTCGATCTCGCAAGAAGATGCAGACGGTGTCAAATCTTTCCATTCTGGCTATGTTGGTTATGTACCTTTTCTCGGCTCTCTTTGGTTATCTGACATTTTATGGTATGCAACACACTCTCTTAGTTTAACATTCCAGTCGAGAAGCGAATTGTTACCATAACACTCACTCTCTCTCCCTCTCAACACAGATCACGTGGAGGCAGAGTTATTACACACCTTCACTAAAGTCTATAAGTTTGATACGATGCTTCTGTTGGTGCGTTTGGCTGTTCTGACCGCTGTGACCCTCACTGTTCCCATAGTGCTGTTCCCTGTGAGTACGCAAACGCACTCGAGTCTTGTGTGAATGTGTTCAAGGCCTGTGAGCTCAATGGTTTATTCACTCCCTTCAGTTTTTATGGAGGTTGCCCAAAAAGGTTTGTAAAACACAGAAATGTGATGATGGATAAATCCACCAGAGGGCGGTGTTGTGTATCTTTTTATCAATTATTGTTATGTAAATTGACGCCTTAAACTTACGTATTTATCATTTTTTAAATTATATATTGCTAGAAAAAAACAGTTCTTAGACTAACGTAGCCATTGAGATTTCATTTGACCAATATCTGAATGCTTTGGTTTGCCAGTGAGTTAAAAATATAGCCTGACACTGGGGAGATGAGAAATTGAAGAGATTTTTACTCCTTTTAGTACTTAAATCATTTATAAGTCTTAACTTGTACTGGGGATTTAAAGTTAGCTGGATTAAAGGAATAACACATATACATCTGAACAGTTGAGATGGATTGTTCAGCTTAATAACTCAATACATAATAATTAAATAAATTCTATAATAAAGAAATGTAAAGGAACTACTCGATTCTTATAAAAATCTGATGGGAAATGAGAAAGAATGCAGATTCTTTGTTTTTCTAGAAGGGAAGCTTTATCTCTCTCTCTCTCTCTCGCTCGCTCGCTCTCTCTCGCTCTCTCTCTCTCTTTCTCTCCAAAGGGATGGGCAGGTGCAGGGAATGGAATATTACCAAGATGCAGTGCAGACAGTGACCTTGTAAAACGTGCAGTTACATTATGTGGCCACCGGAGTCACTGTTAACACACAACACACCCCTGCAGCTCTGAAATTAGGTTTTCATTTATTAACAAAAATAAATGTTATCTCAACATTATTCATTGTCACGTGGTTCAAAACCTGAAACCCAAAAGAAGATATTTTGGGAAATGAGAGTGGTTTTGTTTATACAATGGAAGTCTATGAGGGTCAGCGTTGTTTGATTATCATTTTTTTTTAAACATTGTCTATTGTGTTCTGCAGAAGAAAGAAATGACATGAGGATGAGTACATGATGAACGAATGTTCATTTTTGGTTGATCTGCTGCTTTAATACTCAGGAATTTGTCCTTCACCCACACGGCTGAGATAAAGTTGTATGTTTTAGGGGTTGTAGTGATGGGGAGATGTGACATTTTGTGTTACCATGGAGTTTTGGCCTTCACGTTTGCCTTAAATGTCACAGCCTTTGTGCGTGAGATTTATTTTGCTTTGACTAAGAGCCACATGGACCTTGAGTCAGCCGCACAGACAACACTTACTAACAGAGGCATGACAAACAGATGATAGCACAGCTCTGTTATTCTGAATGTGCTGCAAACATTGGTAACTCTGTAGGTGTGATGATTCTCCAAAAGAAACACTCAAAAAGAGCTTGGCTGTATTTGAAAAAGGTACCTAGCCATGTGTTAATAAGCGTTCGGTGTCTGCTAACAGGTGTGCCGTCTGGTTTTTATAGTCTGATACTTTTCCATAGCTGGACATGTAAGGTTGATCATCTCCAATTTCACAGTATCAGATGCTTGTGTTTACATGTAGGTCACACCCTCTCCCATCTGATGAATGGATTTGTGTCTTCACAAGTAGTCCACACCTCTGAGCCTGAAGAACCAGCCATTTCACAGATAATTTGTCGCTGAAATCTGGCCATCTCTGTCAGCAGTTCACCACACTCGCCGGTCAGGAATGGAAGAGATGTGACCGACTAAACGCCTGTATTTCTCAGGTGTGATCAAGGGCAGTGGGTTGTATGAAGCTCACTTTTAATGTTCACCCCAGCAGTCATATCAAACATGTTGGATAAGTGTTTTTCCAGTCTGACCTCCTTTAATTTAAAATCAAAGTCCAACCAGAGGTGGTGATTTATAAGCTCTCTATGACGTCAATGCACGTTGGGATCAGAGGTCATGTCGGGGTCAATGAGGTTCACTCACATGATCACTGCTGGTGGTTAAACCCGACCATATTGTGAGAAGGGTTTGATAGTCGATGCGGCTGGGGAGTTTAATTGCAACTGATAACCCATCAGAAAGAAATCTCAATGATTTCTCTTATACATCTCTGAGACTAAATGGATTTTGTGTGAATTTGATGGGAATCATACAAAAAGGTCCAACTGTAAATGCAGTCGTCACTGGGATGAAAGCAGATCATTTGAAAATGTACAAAAGGATATTGTACAAATGTTCCTGCAGAATATCATGGCTGTCTAAGGGGCGATTCACATTTTGTCTAAAACCGTGCGGAAAACTCGAGCCCTGCTGCTTTTTCTAGTCATGCACGTGCGGTAAAGTTTAACTATTTCCATCTTTTAAAATACGTTCTACGTGCATATGGCATTTGTACATGCCAGCCTGCCGCGTTTCTATATTTACAATAAAGGATGCAAAATGTGAAACGCCCCTTAGCTTGTCTACTTTGAGTTTTTCTTTAACACTGGAAAGAACAAAAAAGACGTGACGGCCCGCCACAGTTTGGTGAGAATAAGGGACTCTGGTAGAATATCACACATTCAGTCGTGTGGTCCGTTCAGGGGTTCAGAGCGACTCGCCGGCAGATGCCGAATACTTTTGAGGTCTAACAGCCAGAGAACGGAAATGTCACACTCATGTGACAAACAGAGACTCTCCGAGAGAGTCACAGAACAGCATCTCTTTATTGAAGTGCTGTCAGATCTGAGACCGATCATTATGCGATATATACATCTTTTTAAAATGAAGTTAAGGGAACAGTAATGGATATTGGAGTCACGAAATATCGGACCACGTGAAATATGTCATTTGCTACTGCTGCAGGTGCTGGTGTCAGAGACCGGTGCTGTAACTGGAGGAGACATTTTGGGGGGGGGTGGTATATGTTTAAATATTTTGCCGTGTGATCTGAGCATAAATAATTGTCCATTTTATTTTTAAGGTAAAAACCTTTTAGAGTGCAAAATGAATGCTTAAAGACCTTTTTAGGTTAAAGATTTAATTTGTGATTTGTCTGTCCTGTGAGAGCCATCTAATCTCACACTGATCAGACATGCATTTATTGTGATCCCTCTTAACTTCTGTCAGTCTCTTACTTCCTGTTGGCTGATGCAATAGTACCGCTCACTTACACTGTGTGTTAATCCTGTATTAGGCTCTACCCTAACCCTGCTGGGTGTGCGCGTGTGCATGTGGGTGTGTAGTGAACTTTGACCCAGTGTAAGCTAGTTCTCATGCTCTGAGCGGATCACTTAAGGTCCTGTGACCTGATCTCAGATCTCATTCGCTCCTGGTAGTACAGTACCTGATCCATTCACAACATCTCTCGCTCTCTCACTCGCTCTCTCTCGCTCTCTCTCTCTCGCTCTCTCTCTCGCTCTCTCTCTCTCTCTCTCTCACATTGTAGATTGTTTATGTAACATTATTGTTTTTATTTCATTTATTTTGAGTGATCTTTTAAGGCACTGGATTTCTGTTCTGGTAAAGAATGTAATTTCTTTGTTGCCTATAGCTTTACTGTCTCAAGTCCAATAACTATAGACATTTATTGTTCATATAGTTGGAGGGGTTCAATATAAATTAAGAACAGATTCATATTAAAGGAAATCTTGCCCATCGTTCCAGCAACCCCAATGCCACAACCTTTGTTCTGTTGAATGTTTCAAATTTAAGAAATCTGGTTTATATAATTTACACACACTTTCATACATTTGTTTTGAATTCTAAGGTGTTTCCATTTCAAAGTTTAGATTAAAACATTTATAACTGCATATTTAATTGCAAAAGGAGGGTCATCTATATTTAAGAAGTTGTGAAGTGGCAAATCATTTTTAAAAGTAAACTTTCCTTTGAAGTATTCATACAACGTCGAAAAACCAGCATGTACACTAATTATACAAAATTGTTCACAAATACAACAATGGTTCACATTACAAATTTAGTGTCTTTGTTGTTGACTTCTTTTTTGCTCACATGTGATGTAAGATGCACAGAAAATGTTTGTTTTCTTCTTTAACCAGGTGTGTATTTGTGTTTACAGATCCGGTCGTCCGTCATCACGCTGTGTTTCGCAGGAAAAGAGTTCAGCTGGATCAGACACATCGTCATTGCAGCTGTGATACTGGCCTTTAACAATCTTCTGGTGATCTTTGTTCCCACCATCAGAGACATATTTGGATTCATCGGTGAGTTTCAGAAGACTGATGACCGAATGACCTGAACACACGTAATCAATATAATCAATCACATCATTAATCTTTCTTTTCCTACACAGGAGCATCGGCAGCCACAATGCTCATCTTTATACTGCCCGCAGCGTTTTACCTCCGACTGGTCAAGAGTTTACCATTCAGATCACCACAGAAAATATCAGTGAGTACACAAGACATTATATGGTTATACTGTAAGTGGGCGATCACATAGAACGCGCTTTTCATGTTCGAAAACGCGAAGCGTGCCGCGGTGCTCTTTTGGTTGGCTCATTGAAAAGAGAAGCATGCACTATTTTTTTAAGGTGCTAGGTTGCCACCAAAACAGCTGTCCTGTCAGTCAAGGATCTTGTTGCTGTTAACTGTCTTCAGGCGCTCCGAGCGTTCTGTCAAAAACGTGAGGCACAGCAGGCGGCAAAAACGCGAGGCGCGGAAATAGTCCCAGTCAACAGAAAAAAAGGCGCGGAAATAATCCCTGACAACAGAAAAAAATTCAAAAGAGGCGCGTCTAACATCAAAAAACACGTTCTAAATGATCAGCCCCTAATGCATGAGTAGGCATGAGTGGAGTTTGGCATATTCAGTATTTGTTTATCTTTAAGCAAATAGCTATTCTGAAAATCGATAAAAATAGTTAAAGCAATAACAGTGTTGACATTTTGTGCTTGAACTCCATGTGCTAATAGCCAGTCCTAAACCAAATAAAAGACACAAGCATCACAAACTTCACAGGCATCTAGAGTGTCCTGCCAGAGGAAGTGACATCACTGGGTTCATTTTTTGGGGGAATTATTTCCGTGAGGTTTTATAACCGAGCTGACCTAGGGGCAGCCACAAAATATACATAATAGATGCAATGAATGTATGAATCAGGAGGAAACGAACGCTTGTGTGAAAATGTCATGCGTGTTGTTAACACATGAAACATAATCTCACTTTCTCTTCGTCCACAGGCGGCCATTTTCCTGGTGGTGGGCATAATCTTCATGATTGGCAGTTTGACTTTGATCGCTATGGACTGGATTCACAATCCTCCCGCTTCTAAAGAAGCTCACTAAACCCTGCTCACCCCTCACCCAAAGGTGCTGAAACTGAAACCACCTCATCAGAGAACATGTCAACATGGACGTTTAGTTCTGATTGAACCTTGTGACTCTCTCGCTCTCTCTCTCTCTCTCTCTCTAAGATCTCATGTGTTGTTTTAAAACTCTCCTTTCTGTTTTCTTACTACTCAAATCTCTTCGCCCGCGGGTCTAAGATCTACGTGAAAGTATATTCACGGGGGAGAGAGACAACAGGCGCCAGCGTCATTATCTGTGGGAGAGAACATTGATAACCGCCTCAGAGAGAGAGAGAGAGAGAGATAGAGAGAGAGAGAGAGAGAGAGAGAGAGAGAGAGAGAGAGGGAGAGAGAGGGAGAGGGAGTCGGGCAGAAGGTTCATGGAACAAAAAGCACTTTTGGATTTGTCTTCAAGACACGCCAACAAAAATACATTTTTTAATCACGTTTGACTTTCATTAGGCAACATTAGTGCTCATTGATAATTAGTTTGTCGTTTTTCTTTGTGTTTTTTTAAAGAAATAGTTCACATAAAAAATCCAACACGCTGTCGTTTTCCCACTCTCATGCCCGTTCCAAACAGTCTAGACATGAATCTAGACATGTCCTGAACAAAAAACACCATCAATGTTAAATCTTCTTTTCATCTTTCATTGTGTTCAATTCTATTTGACACTACAGGAGAGTGAGTGAATTGAGACTGAATGTTTTTGTTTGGGTGAACTATTTAACATTACTGTTATTATCACATTTCCTTTTCGTGAAGGAAAACGGTCCAATTATCAATCTTGGAACCAAAATGAAGAAGTTGGGCAAACAGGCTGCTTTTTCTTTTGAATTGATCCATAACATCAGAACAACACAGTAAGATCAGATCTGCTTTATTCAGTGTAAAATGAATGGACAGAAACGTTTAGGTGATGCCACGCCAAGCAGGCAGGGAAGGTCTGACTCCTCTGACTATAACATAAGTCATCTCATACGAGCCTAGACCTGACGCCTCAAGAGCCCAAAGATCAAGCGCCCGACATCCGGTCACCAAACGATCCATGTATGTGAAGATCTGAGATCATTCTGTGTCGTATTTCACCACACTGCCTCTCCGGAGAAGAATAACGTTTACAGACTCGCCTGTCTGCCATCCGTGTTAAAGCGGTTTCTGTGTGCGCTGGTCCTGCGCTGGTCCTGCCAAAGCGGACCATATTTAAAGATCATTTGGTGATCTACGTACTCATAAAGCAAATATTTCAAATGAAATGGTTATGATATTTTTGCATGTTTTAAAACACAAACATGGTCCTTTTGGACATTGTATATGGTTTGTAAATAGTCAGCTTTTTTGGATGTTGGAAGGGATGATGCATCAAATGTTCACCAGTAGAGTTTTAGTGTTATATTTTAGATATGGAAGCCATCGTGACTTCGTTTTTTTCTTTTGTAAATTTGTAGAAAAGCTGTTGTATTTCTATTGTTACTTCTGTTGGAAAGTTTTTATGACAAACTGGAGCTGTGTGTCTGTGTGTTTTGTTGTTTTTGTGTATGTTACTTGATGATTTCGAGCAGCTGAAATGGTACTTGACATCCAGTGTTTCTGTTTGACGTTCCTCTTTGGAAATTTAACAGATGATAGATGGGACGATGTTCGGCAAACATCCAGCATGTTTTTGTAACTATCAGCCACAGATTGTGTGTATGTCTCAGAGATATTGAGCAGTATTGTCTTCCACTGTTTACCTCTTCAAAGTATTGGACTGACATTTCTTTGAGTTTAATATGGAGTTTGAAGTCAATGTGAAATCACAAAGGACCCTGTTAATAATTTCCTCTAAACAAAAAACTGTTCGTCTTCCATAGTTTTGCATGAAAGAAAGTTTTGCATCTTTAAAAAACAACTTTTTTGTTTGTCATATCGAGACACTTACAGCATTCTTTTAGTGGATAAAAGTCTAACCATTTTGTCTCTTGAATCGGTCGTTTCATGAAGAGCTTTAAGCATGTTAAATCTCCCTTGAACATCCCGGTCAGTCAGTACTTTTGTCTCGCAGGTCTGTGCCTGTTGCTTCCTTCAGGGAAAATATGCCGGAGTGTTTCAATCTGAATGTACAAATTATAACGGTTTAAATGTATTTTGGTAATGTGAAATAAACGTTGTAGTTGAAGCGTAGAGGAACAGACACTAGTGATAAATAACTATGAACAAATTGCCTTACTACAATCTCACAAAAGTGCCGTGTGACCGCTGCTTGCCAATCAGCTGCGGTCTCCTGCAGATCAGCCAATCACGAGCAGTCGTTGCATTGGGGGATTTTTTTGTATCACTGAAGCTGTTTCCATGTTATGTAACATGATGAATAAAGAAAATGGGAAGCAACGTCCTTTTCTGTGTGTTTTTCTTGATAGGTAATTGATATTACCCTAGATGTTTTGTTGCCACAGTGATGTGAGGATTAAGGAAATTTTCAAAAATAAATAAATTATCATTTAGACGATAGATTGAATCTCACAAAAACACATCCAGCTTCTATCTCAGCTCCAACAGTGATTTATTTATTTATTTAGTGATATCTTGAAATAGGGAAAACAACAACTATCATACAGAACAAATACTTTAATATTGTAATAATATATCATACTTGTTTAAAAATTAATGTAAAAATGTGCTTAGTTGTTATTAAAAGGTCTCTTTACAAAATATCGTATTGCTCCTTTCTAGAATAGGCTTTATATTAATTTTGTAAGAAATTCAGCCATATAATATTTAAGGTTATTGTTGTGATATAAAATACTGCACAATAAAAGAGTAGTTTTTGTTAATGTTTTATTATTTTACGACACTTTGTTAGCTGGGTGAATAGTCCCTTGTAAAAAAGGAGTAATAGACTGATGTGGAATTGTTTGTCACGTTTTTCACGTTTCCGCTTTTCTTTGTTTCATACACACCTTCTGAGGGCAGAATTCTCACACACTCACACAAACACACACACACGCACGCACACACGCACGCACATAGATCTCATGTTTAATGCATGTCTACAAGAATAAAGTGTCATGTGTGAAGTGTGGATGTATGACAACAAAAAATGCAGATGCCGTGTTTTTGTGTGTAAACCCAATTGTCCATCAGGATGCAGGTCACACTCCTCAGTGTGAATCATGTCAACAGCTGCTTACATAATACCTTCACACAAGCCCATCGGGATACTCTGACTCTCTCTCTCTCTCTGAGAGTTTGAATGTTCAGTATACCAGCCTGAAACAATGTACAGCACAACACGCCTCATCTGAACCTGTTTGTGGGTGGTTTCGTTGTGTGCTGGTCTTGATCTTGAGCTGGAACAACGTATGCAAGGTTTAAAAAAACATGAAAGGATTTTGGTGAATTATTAAAAAAAGTGTGTTGTGTGTGTATTTAAAATATACAATATTGCACAATTAATAATTGAGAAAACAACTTTTTACGTGATTTCTGCGAAGCACAGCTGCCATATTTTGTCATTTCAACAGTGCAACCAAACCAGATATTTTGAGCACAGCTTCCTCTCATTTAAGATTCACTTCCACCACAAATGAAACCCAATTAGATCTGAAAATCGACACAAGCTTCCGCTGTGCCATTTCTGGTCATTCATGTGTCTTTGAACTTTGAATGAATTTATGTTCATCTCAATATACAATATACACAAGAGACATTAAACAATACCAACAGTCTGTGGTGTGGATGTAGGAAAGAATGCAAAACATGTCATCATTCGTCATGTATTCTCATCATGCTTGTCATGTGACACTGTAAATGGAATGTTAATAAAATAGTAACACGTTATGCACGTGTATATTTACCATTTACATAGATAACGTTTTATGATTTGATTTAATGTTAACTTCATTTGTTGGCCTGGACAGCAGTAAAAAGACTTTATGAAGCTGATGTTTATTTATGTTTGTCTGCTATCTTCATTATCTGAGTCTGCATTTGACTCCTGTAGGGAAGTTATAATTAACCACCACACACTTCCTTCTGTTCCTCTTCTGATGAATAAAGCTTCAACACTATAAAACATCAAACACAAATGAATTGATGTTTGGTCTGTGCTACTTTCAAGTCTCTTATATCACTTATTTATCATAAAATAATCTCTACTTGAACCAATGCTTGAATCATTTACGCCGCGGCTGTGTGAAAAGCAGGATATTGTACGGTCATTATTGCAAAAGAAAGCCTTTCAAAGGCATACAAGAGACCCGTCTGTACAGAACACCCTGTTAGAGTTTTATATTGCAATAATGGCTTGTTGTAGTGTAATCCTTCGTTAAATTCTTTACCCACCACACCATGTTTAGTTCTTTTTCATATTTTAATGGCAAACAAGCACACGCATGTACTAATGATATTTTGCACATATATGCCACATTTAACCTGAACAGAATATAAGACAAAATATATCTGTGTTTGTTGTCATGAGTAAATTTACTAATAATTAGCCAGGTGTGTGGGAAATGTGGGTGTGTTGAGAATGTGCAGAATGATTTATCAATGTTCATCCAGTATGTTTTCATAAGCTGTCTTCAATATTCTACAGAAAAGGTAGAGAATTAAGACGCTTTTAATGACACATCCCACACACATTCATTCTGTACATCCTCAAAAAGGACACAGAGAGCAGTGTCTTTCAGTATAGTATTTGGTGTTTTTAAAATGCTAGATCTAGATTTAGTTTGAGATCACTCCAGATCTTTGTCGAGTCATGCGAGCGGGCAGAGTTTCTGCGGTTGGCACACAAGCTCTCTTTGCTAAAGGCTTTCATTATAGGACCCAAATGACCCCATACATCTCCATTTACAGGGAGTGTACAGTACAGTAGATAAACACACATTAAATATAAAAACTTAATGAGATCACGCCTAGGAGATCATGTGAGAATTGAGTTTTCTGGAATCACTTACTTGCACACTTACGAGACCAGTTTAACCCGCAACTTATTATGTGAAACAGTTTTTCTAGAAGAAAATTGAGCTTTTGTAATGTGTGATGCACATCTACGCTATCATGTTCCAAAATTAAACTAATTGAATAAATAAGCAATTGAGTGAAAAGAAGGTAATGCGGCATCTTGAAAGAAAAAAACTTTGATCACAGTGACTCAGTGTTTTGAACCTGATATCACATCTGAATTGGTTTTACTACATAATGTATGTGAGGTAATTTCATATACTTTCATTGATTTTATAGCATGCTCATAGTCATTTTTATATAACCTAAACATCACAGACACATGCACAGCATCAGATTCAAAGACAAAAATGATGAGGCTAATTTATGAACCTCTTCATTTTTGTGGACCAGAAAAAATTATTACATTATATTTTTATGTGAGTGAGGACATTTAGATCTTACAAATATAACTAAACCTGTATACACTGCGAAACACACACACACACTCTTCTGTTGTTTACACTGATGTAAGTATAATCTCATGTAAACATCACCTATAGACACACTGGTCACATGACCGGCAAACGCTGCGTCACACTGACTCTGAATTTCTGAATGAAGCCAAGCGCTTGACACGGTTTACATTCACTGCTGTTTGATAAGAGACACTTAAACTATCACTCATGTTATCTTAACAAACCTTCCCAAAGGAAGTCTCAACTTAGTCTCACACATATCTCTGATCTAAAATCAGTAAGGAAAAAAAGACAAAGAAATAATTGTAATTAAAAGACATGAAGAGTATGGAGGTGTAAATGAATAATAATCTGGATTTGAGTAAATGTGATTAAATTCATAATGAGATCTTCAATAATTACGATTATGCATTTGGCAGACGCTTTTATCCAAAGCATTGCATTATCCTACATAATTATACATAGGTATATGCAATCCCCTAGGATCTAACCCACAACCTTGTGTTGTTAACACAATGCTCTTACCACTGAGCTGTTGGAAAGCTGAAAAAGAAAATTACAAATCTGAGCTCAGTCTGACACATTGGTAACACATCTTCTCAAACTCTAATGACAGAGAAATTTGTGAGAGACTCTTTTTCTCAGGAGACGTATCTGAGATGAGACTCATTGAGAAATAATTGAGATATTGCAGGAATCTCAACGCAGAGATGGTGACAGCAAAGCAACATCAGAAATGATGTGTGACCTCTGACCTCACACCTCTCTGTGTTTCACTCCACGCTGTCTATTCTCTCATGACATTATGGTTTTAATAACTCACACAAGAGGTCGATGGTCAGGCGTCTCACTTAGCGCCTGTGCATGAAACACATCACTCAAACAGCTTACAGTCTAATGCAACATTACAGCATCATTCATGTGGATGTGAAGCTCAGTTTAAGCTCCTCGGCGCGTTTAAGCAGTCGTGTGATGTACGGTGTGTGATCTTTGTTTGGGTTTGTGGTTAACGCGGTGGCACATGGTGTACTCGAATGATCGTCGTGGCATCTCATCACAGTGAAGACCATCACCGAGTGTTCTTCTGCAAACATTAATTGTACCAGAACACACAATTACTGCTGTAATTAAATCTTTGTTCAGCTACTTGAAATCCATCAAAAACAGAACCGCGTGAAAGTCTCTCAGTCCAAGACGCAGCACACCCAAAATTACAAATGGACTTTCATTTGATGTGCTATAATCACCCCAAAATGATTTGATTGAGGTATTTATTTTCAAAATAACGTGTTGTCCATTTTTGTGAAATATATCAAAAACAATAAACATATCTGTTCAACAGGCCTCATGATGTTTAGATCCTTCATATCTGTAACGCAAACATTGTGCAATGATGTTTAATCTCTAGGAATTTTTTCAAATAAATCTGAGTAACAGCACCCATGAGATCTCTCTAACGTTTTGATTTGTCAAGTAACATTAAATGTGCTGGTGTGTATATATGTTTGGTTGAGCTCATGTGGGTGAGAATCACATTCTCAGGGTGAGATACGCGGAACTGTGACCCGAGCAGTCACTTAAAGCCTGCGTGAGTGTTTGATCAAGGCCTGACCTGAAGTCTTCGGCCTCATTGAACATTAATCTGCCGTCCTGTATAATAGGCTTACCGTGTGGCGTGGGAGGTTTTCAGACATTTACGCAGATTACAGGACAGTAACGTTATCTCTCCGTTAGGACAGTAAAGGCTTCACAGAATTATGAAAACAAAAGATGCTTGTTGGATGTAACCTTGAGAAAAGCAAAGCAGTGGAAATTTCCCAAATGCATCACGAAGACTGAACCACGATGTCATGTGATTCAGATGAAAAGCAAACGTGGGGGTTTATCTGCAGTATGCACCTGGGCCTGTACGAGCTCACAATTAGGTTGTGACTTTTCGGCTGTATCTCATACACATGGAGATATCCAGATCAAACACACTGAGTAGCTTTCAGTTCAGAAAACACGGTGTTCCTACTTTTTGTCAACTATAAGAGCCTCTATGTTTCCATGCAGTTCAAGAGAAAATGTATTAAAAAGGTTGGATGAATCTCTTCTGAAACTCTAATGACAGAGACATTCCTGGCTTTTTTCTCCGGAGAAATATCTTATGGGTTGCTTTGCAGTCTCTGAAGTGAATGTTAATGAGGGTCAGTCAATATGATGATGTAATGGTACAGTGGTACAGGATGAGACACAGCTTTGGGATGTGTTGTTCTTCCTGTCTGAGTTCCCTTGTTTAGGGCTACAGTTTCCTCTCTCCTCACCCCCTGGATACAGATCTGAACAACACCGGGAATAAAACAACATTGTTATTTCAATTATTCGTGTTTGTGAACAATACTGACAGAAGTGAACATTCTGTAAACTCTTGGCATTGTGATGGAGCTCAATCGCTGTTATGCACTCATCTCAGGATGTTCTGATGACACAGTGAGGAAAAACATTTAGTTTTATTCAGATTAACAACGACACCCAGTCTGCCCGGACGCCTGTTTCTTTAACTCCATCCCTCACCAGATGTCAGCAGGATTTGTGCGCTTTAGATCCGGGCCACAATATTTCACAATATTAATGGAAAGTTTTGTTGGCGTGTGTTGGTGTCGGTGGCCCAGGCTACTGCTGCCCTGCGGTCCAGGAATGAATTCAGAGCTGAAACTAACTCTTAATCTGTTAGAGGATTACACGCCTAAAGCTTCATATAAAAAATATGCCCATATTCTTCTCATCTCCCACCTTTCATCTGGAAAATTCTTTCAATTTATTTCATGGCTTATGGTGGGGACATCCTGACCAAAGGAGCAAACCCACCTTACACGATGTGCCCACGAGAAAGATAAAGTACACATGAGATCTCTTTGATGTCTCAATTCATTCTTCTAAACATCAATGACAGCAAATGTAAACGTCTCAGATATCCTCCTGAGAAAAAGTCAGAAATGTCAGAAATGTCATTAGTTTCAGAAGAGATCTCAACAATGTGTCAAACTGAGCTCAAAGCTAAGTCAATATTATTGACGATCTCAATATAAACTCAAACATTTCGCGTCAAATTTACTCAAATACAGATTATTTTACCTCCACAATTTACATTCATTTTACACCTTTGTGTGTTTTAACAATTACACTCTGTTTTTTTATTTTCATTTTTTGCAGAATGATACTTAATTGACGTAACTACATAAAATCTCCTGAGCTGTGAAAGAGAAACATCGGAGTAATACAAATTTTCTTCTGGGATTCTTTATCTCTAACACAGCCAGAATATGTTCAGACTTACACCAAACAAAAGCGTACAGTACATCGGTAAAACGTGCAGTTGAGTTTGAAATGCCTTTGTGCCGCTTGACATGCAGATGTGAGATTCACTTCCCGTCTGTATGAAGTGTTTGCTTTCCAGTCTGATGGATCAGTCATGAGTACATGAGCTCTTCACATCCCAAACATCTCAACACACACAGACATGAAAGGGATAGTTGACCCATAAACAAAAGATGTTGAAAGAAAGTTGATAACCAAACAACACTGAACCCCACTGACTTCCATTGTATGAACACAAAACCACTGAGACATTCCTCAAAATATCTTCTGTTGTGTTCGACAGACAAAAGAGTCACATACAGATTTACAAACGGGGAATTAATGATGACAGACTTTATATTTTGGGGTGAACTGTCACTTTTTTCTTACAAACATGAGATTGGCTGTTTGGGCCTTTTTTTGTAAAATGACTTAAAACACTTCCTCTGGATCTGTGGTCTGAATAGCATACATTTAATTGCCACATCTTTTCACATTTCATAATAGATCAAGATCCGACAGATCAAACAGTACCTAAATATACTGAAGTGGCCGCAGTGAAGCATTTCCCCGTATTGCAGGTGGGCATTTAGCTGTTGTTGTTTGTGTTACTCCACAAGTTCTCACGAATGCAGACAGCAGGCAGCTGTTTGTTTAATACGGCGGATACAATTATTATATAAAAGTTAGCAGCGGGGAAGATGAGCCGACCTTTGACCTGCTCTGCAGGAGACCAATGGCCCTTCTTCTGTCTCACGGACCCCTGTGCTCAGCAAATCCCCACATTCTCAAGAATCGTTTTCATTTTCTTGTTATCTAGATGTTAAATGTTACCTGGGAGGAATTCCAAGCCATTCGCTGCTCTAATGTGTCAAATAGACAATATTGACAGCATTAAAGCCTCCATCCTTGGAAAGCAGAAGATTAGACATGACTTAGATTTTAATATACATTTACATGTCAGTCTCACATTTTCTGTCCAGGAACTGACCTGTGATTGATAACATTATTCATTAACAGCAGAAAAACTACCAAAAAAAACCGATTTTACTGAGATTCTTTAGAAAAGCGCTCTGCTCCGAGTTGGATCTGAAGAGGTGAGCGAGTGCAAAAATCAGAAGGGTTTACAAAAGGATTATTGTATACTTGGGCCTCTTTTAGTACACAGTACGTCAGATAGTTTAACCAGAGGTAGAAGTTCAGCCCCATTGTACCTCTCCACAGGACTGGACGTCCTACGACGATTCATGTGAGGGTGAACTGTAAAATACTCAAACAAATGAAAAAGGAGCACAGGGTGAGAGATAAAGATCCGCGCTGATCTGCCGACACATGAGAACATTAGTGTGCATCAGTATAACATAAAAAAAACATTCACATGGGACGCTAACCCTAACCGCTCATCTCACGTTCGCAAAAAACCTGGAATATATTTTACAGCTCGACTGGAAAAACTCTTTTGTTTAATGTACATATTGTTATGTTTAGAAAAAAACACCAAATTCTAATTCCATCTGTGATCACAGTGAGGAGAGACTGCTTTGCTGTACATACTTTAAAAACCATTCATGCAGAAGTAATTCCAATAATCTCAATCTTTTTCTCATCGCTTGTGGCATCTTTCCAGTTGTAGTCGAGTGATCTGTTGACATGCTGTACTCTACTGTACAACTGCTATGAACATTTAATGTACATGAACATCTTGCAGGTCTTATTTTTTCATTCAAGGTTTTACTTGAACTCATGACTTTATGAAGACAATGCGTTTGGTGGATGCCACCGGTTTCAAAGGCCGAGCCGGGATTCCTCTGTCTGTTGTGTGGAGACAGAAAAATGCTTTTGTTGATCCAGTCTTACCTATGGAGTCGGGGCGTTCCTGGGGCCCCGCGGCCTTGTTTCAATAGGTCACACATTCCATATCCTTGTTCCTTTGTACTCGGTGCGGCACCGGCTGCGAACTTCAGCCTAGAGGATGCGGTGACTTGTAATCCAGGGGTAAACCGCTATCGGCCCAGGTCCCGTTCTGCCCGGCTCCGCCTCCACCGGGGGATTTGGCCGATCGGGGGTGCCATAGAACTTCTGTGTGAAGGTGCTCAGGCGAGTGATTTGGTTAAGTTATGCTGAGAGGAAAAGAAACAACATACTGAACTTGCTTTTCTTGTCTGCAATGACCCAAAGCAGAGCTCAGTTGTGCTTTATGTGTTCTCAGTCTGATATACTCCAGTTAAAACAAATATGATCTTTTTATCACAACAATAGGTTTTTTCTAGACAACAATGAGATTAAACAAGATTAAACAACATAAAGTGTGATTTTTCAGATGTTTGTCCTTCATAGCACAGATCATTTTATCATTAGACTATTTGATGAGATATGAGGTTCATATTCTCTAACACTGGCAAATGTTTGAAAGTTAAGATTTTGAGGTCTTTTCAGCAAAAATAAGTATTCTTAAAGGTAGAAGATTAAGCTAAAGTCTCCATTTGCTCTAACAGATGTACAGGAGAAACAACTGAGACATTAAAGAGTTGTTGAAGAATTGAATGGACAGAAGAAGACTGTGAAAGCAGTCTCTCTGGTCTTGAAGTTTGTAAATGCTCTTCCTCAGGCTCCACCCTCATGGCTGATGCAACTCAGCCAGTGAGTGTATAAAACCTGCATTGAGCAGCAGCACACTGAAGAATCTCATTCTGGGACGCGCCCAGAGGACATCTGCTTTAACCTTCAACATTTAAATATTATCATAAAAAAAGTGTTGAGTTTATCACTACTACATTATTTATATTTCTCGTTTATTTGCTTGATCCTTTATTTAATATATATTTAAACCTGTACATTAAGAAGGATAAATCAATTGATCACTACTGTAATTGATCACTGGAAAATTCCGCACGGCTGGGAGGATTTTGCCCATTTTTTTCCGATCACACAGAAACTGAAGAAACGGATTTGTGTTTGATTCTCGAGGTAAAATGTCATGCCGGTTCGGCAGTATTCGTTTCTCTCCGTATGTCACACTGCTGTTTTTACTAAATTACACTCGTATTTATTTCGTGTCATTCATTTGCTCGTTCACATTGGCTTTGTTTGTTTATCTATTTATTGTCAGTTTTGGTATTGTCTGTCTCGAGCTGTATGTCGTCGGCTTTGAGTCTATGGGTGTTTCATCATCTCATTTCAAACACATCCGTTTAAAAGGAACAGAACGTCAGAATGTTACATTTGTTGCCGATTCACTTGATCTCGTACATTCGATGATAATCCCGCCTGCACATTTCCGGTTTAATCTTTAATTTGAATAATTCATTCATCACACACATTACATGCTTCCGTGTTAATGGTTAATAAATAACTCGTTGTAAATATTTCAATAGTAAACCGGCCTCAGATTATAGTGAAAAGTGTTATTTAGCTTCTTTGTTTATTTATTTATGTTCTTTTGATGTCTTCGTGGAATGCGTGGGCGTCTGCTAGAAACTGAGCATCTCTCTTCAGGTCCTTAAGATTATATCCCGTTCTTCATTATTTGACTTAATATATTTATTCTTCCGTTTTATAAACTGCAGTATGGCCGTTTTTATTCATTTATAAAGTCTAATCAGATAAGATACAGATAAAATGTCGATTTAAACGTCTAGGCTATATAAAGTCTATAAATAAATAAAAGTTAATCTTTGTTTATAGATATGAAGCATCGTTTTGTTCTGAATGTTAAAGTATTGTCTGGTGAAAAATGGGTCGGTATTAATAGTTGATGACGGTGCTGCTGTAGGTACCAGTTTGTAATTTTCCACTCTGCTCCGACCGGTCACGTGACCACACAGTGTCTGATGGCGTTGAGGCGCGGCCGCACTCGCTAATCCATACGGGGACGCGCGTGATTTACTCAGTAAAGGGAGCGCGCATTGACAGTTGTCAGTCTACAGCAGAGATAGAAAACAAGACTTTCTAGAGTACGACTAAAGACAGTAATGAAATTAGATGTTACTTACAACAATGTCTAATATCCAAATTCTTATAAAATAAACGGAATAATGTTTGTGTTTCAGAATGAACAAAACCCCTACAGAAATGCATCACTTCAATGCACCAGACATGGACAGTAGCAGCTCCAACAGCAATGACTACTTTCCAACCAAAGTCCCTCTCAACGGGTAAATCCTGCACACAAGTTTGCTGTAAATCGCCGTAAATCAACAAATCATCTGATATCTGAAATTAAATGTGAATTAATGTGGTTACAGTCTACAGTACAGCGACATTGATGCCGAAAGCCAGAACTTCCTTGCTGATCATCACCTTGGCAAGAAGAAATTTGAAGATGAATATGTAAGTGGTTCATCTGGTCTGAGTAATTTAATCGGATTCTTGAACGTGTCCGTCTAAATCCGTCTCTTCCTTTTGGTTTAGAGTCCCGGCTCGGCGACGTTTGGAATGTCAGTGTTTAATCTGGGTAATGCCATCATGGGAAGCGGGATACTGGGGCTTGCTTATGCCATGGCCAACACTGGCATCGCCCTGTTTGTGTGAGTATTGACACGATATGAGTCAAAAAATGTACAGTATCTTTCTTTATATATATATATGTCACCTAATTTATATGAAGAGTTTAAGCAGAGAATTAAGGAGCTTTTAGTACACATGTTTATACTGTTAATGTGTCCAGCAATTTGCCCCATATTCTCTTGTGTCTACATCTATAAGACTATAGGAATGTCTGCTTAGTGTTTACAAACAAAGCTGCGTGTGCGTGTGTTAATCCAATGCCAAGCGTGCCGGGGTGTCCTCGGTTACATAAAGGTATTGGGTTTTCCATGAAATCCGTCTGGAGGTAATTGGAGGGAAAACGATTAACGCAGGAATTCAATAGGGATGCTGTTAAGCATGTGAGATGGAAATGTACTGAAGGTCAGGCAGGTTATGAAGGGTTCAGTCTGGTTCACGTGAGCGGATGATGGATCAAATGACTGTGAGAATATAATCACATCTAATCCATTGTCCCGCTCGTCTGTGTGTGTGAGTCGTGCTGATAGTGTCCATGTGACTAACATGACTTTAACATTGTCTAAGTCACTTTCTTGGTCCTATCTTTAATCGACATATAGTATTATTGACTTTGAATGTTTTGTGCTGGAACTGGTGCTCGAGTTTATAAACACTTTTTTAATAATTCTGCTGTCTGTGTTTGTAGGATCTTGCTGGTAGCTGTTGCCATCTTCTCATTATATTCAGTCCACCTGCTGCTCAAAACAGCCAATGAAGGAGGTGAATGTCTTACTGTGTTACTGTGTTTCTATTTTAAATGTGATGGCATGAGTTTTAATGCTCTGTCTCTCTCTCTCTCCAGGGTCTCTGGTCTATGAACAGCTGGGGTATAAAGCTTTCGGGATGCCTGGCAAACTGGCGGCCTCTTGCTCCATCACCATGCAGAACTTTGGAGGTAAAACCAGACTCCATAGACAACTGTTTTTTTGGTTTAGTTTAAGGAACTAAAAATGACATGAAATCCGTTTTAACCCCAGCTATGGCGAGCTACCTCTACATCGTGAAGTACGAACTGCCGATCGTCATCAAGGCCTTTCTGGGCGCAGCTGATAGGTGAGATTTTGTGTTGTGACGCTCGAAGACGAAGTACGAGCTGTGCGGGGGTCTGAATGCATGTCGTTGTTGTGCTGGTTTGTTTTGAAGCTGTGCTCAGAACAGTGTGAGCGTTTCATTGTACAGCTGTCCGGCCGGGGGTAACGGGGGGTTCGAGTCCGAGGCAGCGATTTAGAGTTTTGTGCCAGTGATCTAATACAACAAACACTGACATCAAAGATTCAGACCCCCACGTGGAGTTCAGGGCACAAACCACATGAAACACGGCCTCGTATACAGTCGAAATACCACACACGTAGAAAACAAGATGTGTGAGAACAGATGTGTACGATTTTCAGGAAAACACATTTATGTGAGATTTTATTTTGTGTTTTGCAGTTCATGGTACACTAATGGAGATTATCTGGTGCTGATCGTCACCGCCGTCATCATTTTACCTCTCTCACTACTGAAAAACTTGGGTACGTGTTGCTCGAAAACTCATTATTTTTAAACATGAAAATGATGTGGGGTTTGTTGTGATGGTCATGGTTTGAAATTTGGTTTCAGGTTACCTCGGGTACACGAGTGGCTTCTCTTTGTTGTGTATGGTGTTCTTCGTCATTGTGGTGAGTTCATAAACACGGATTGGTTTAATGCGGGGTGAGGGGCTGGTTTACTGCAAATGCAGATTAAATTCATGTCCATTGTTTGTCTAACGGATCATGTTGTTCTTCAGGTGATATACAAGAAGTTCCAGATCCCGTGTCCTCTGCCTGAAGACTTCCTTAACATCAGTGAACCAGTGAATGCCTCGGAGTCTCATCATAACACCACAGAGGACACAAGCTGCAAACCGAAATACTTTGTCTTCAACTCACAGGTAAGAGAAGTTACATTTGCATGTCTCAGATTTGCATTTGAGTTGCATGTGTGTCTAACGGCGGGTGTTTTTTCCTCAGACTGTGTATGCCGTGCCAATTCTGACCTTCGCGTTTGTCTGCCACCCGGCCATTCTGCCTATGTACGAGGAACTTAAAGAGTGAGTAAAACCCACAAAAAACATACAGTACACATACATATTTATATTCAGTGATCAAACACCAGACATGACCAAATGCTTGAGTATACTTCAGTATTTACTATAGTTACCGGCCATTTCTAGTTGTTTACCAAATTAATCTGATTACTGAAAATTGTAGCATACTTTCTTAATGTATATTACAGTATTTTGTATTGTGTGTGTACTTTAATATTTACTATGGTAGGGTTCAAACACACTATTACCCAGTAATACCCACTTTACTAAAGTAAATACTCAAGTATGCTGCTTTTTTTAATGCGCGACAGTCATTGAAATGTGTTTTTCCCTTTTGTTACATGTTTGATAAAGAAATAAACAAACTCATTCTGTTTGTGTTCATAGTCGTTCAAGAAAGAAGATGCAGAATGTGGCAAATGTGTCATTCATGGGGATGTTTGTTATGTATCTGCTGGCTGCTCTGTTTGGATATCTGACCTTCAACGGTGAGCATTTTAACACACACACACACACACACTGACCATAGGGGTAATGAGTTGAACAAATTGTATATTTTATCCCCTAACCCAAACCCCTAAACCTAAAGATTGTAGAAAACGTTTTACATTTTTAGATTTTCAAAAATTATCGTTCTGGACAATTTATAAGCTTTTGTGCCCATGTGGACTTCAATGTTGGTCCCCACAGTGACACGTGTCCCCATGAGTTGGTGTGCATTCAGGTTTAAACCAAGCCCACACACACACATTGTGTTGGATAAGGTAGACTTCAGGACAGGGTTGAGAAACACTATGACGCAGGTAAAGTTCCTAGAGAGGGCGTGTTTGTCATCACAGGAGGTGTGTCC